>NW_026989443.1:0-27320 GCF_030222135.1 Aotus nancymaae
CCCACACAAGCCCCGTAGCTTTTCAGCCGTGGGACTACATATATACACACTCACTCTCTCACTCACACAGAGGTTACGGAAAACAATCGAATGCTGATACCCACTATATCAGCTACCAGAAGGCTGGTACCCCCTGCACCAGCCACACGAAGGCTGACGCCCACTGCGCCAGCTACCAAAAGGCTGATGCCCCCTGCACCAGCCACACGAAGGCTGACGCCCACTGCGCCAGCTACCAAAAGGCTGATGCCCCCTGCACCAGCCACCAGACGGCTGCCACCCACTATGACAGCCACCAGAAGGCTGACACCCACTGTGCCAGCCACCAAAAGCCTCAAGCGACGTCTCGGTGAGGCTTGCCAGGTCAGAGTTGCAATGACTCGTCAGTCCCCCGACTCAGGCCCTTCCACTGAACTAGTTCCCAGATCAAACTCACCTCCGGAGGTTTTTAGGACCCTGTGGAATTTTGGGTGAATGTCGGCCGTGCAGTCGCTTTGCCTCCTCGGTGGCGCTCCGGGGCCCTGAGGTAGCTCAGGGGGCGCCTCCCCTAGAGACCCCCGAGGCGGAAGCGGTCACCCGGACGAGATTCTGAGATGGCTTTTGTCTGGTGATGAGAGAATATCCCGGACGAGCCCCCAGAATAATGTAGTATTGGGATGCGAGATTAAAATAATTCACCAAGACAAAAGTATGCCAAATTGCAGGGTCTTTATTGCCGGCGACCACGGAGGACTCACGTCTCTCTAACCCGCGGCCCTGAGGGGAGAGTGTCAAGGCTTTTTATACCCGAAAGACCACCTTGGAAGTGGGGTTGAGGAGTGGGGAGGGGGATCAGTGGGCTCCAGACATTCCGAGGGCTGGTGGATTCTGTAAATCATCTCCTGGCAGGGACGGGGGTGGGGGCCTCCGGACATTCCGAGGGCTCGGGGGCTTATTGTCACTCTATTGCTACATAAATGATTCACAAAAGTCAAGACAAACATTAGTTTGCACATTATCTGGGTAGCAGTGGAATTTACAGATCTTAGTTCACAGGGGCCAAGAAGAGATTAGCTTGGGCTGCGCATTCTGATGAGCAAAGGCCAGCAATTCTGTCAGTTACTGATGAGAAAGGTAAACAACTTCACCTGGTGGACATTATCCAGAGCAGACTAGCAGTCTTATTTACAGAAACCAAGTCAGCAGTTATTGCAAAGAGAATGGGGCAGTTATTATAACTCATTTTTGGAGATTCATCTTTGTCATATAAAATGGCATTGCTCAGGTTCTGGCTCCAGGCCAGCTATAGCACACAAACACTTTCTCTGCAGAGTCCCAAAACAGGCGTTTCAGCCCATTACCGGCATATGGAAGAAACAGCAGTAAGCACAGGGAAATATCTGATCTAAATCCAAAACGCAGCTATCTAACAGAACGGTTGTCAACGTGTGCACTCAACTTCCAGAGTTAAACCCGTGTGTGGATTCAGCAGTCTGCAGAGACTTTCTCTGCAGAGTCCCAAAACAGGCGTTTTCAGCCCATTACCGGCATATGGAAGAAACAGCAGTAAGCACAGGGAAATATCTGCTTCTAAATCCAAAACGCAGCTATCTAACAGAACGGTTGTCAATGTGTGCACTCAACTTCCAGAGTTAAACCCGTGTGTGGATTCAGCAGTCTGCAGAGACTTTCTCTGCAGAGTCCCAAAACAGGCGTTTTCAGCCCATTACCGGCATATGGAAGAAACAGCAGTAAGCACAGGGAAATATCTGCTTCTAAATCCAAAACGCAGCTATCTAACAGAACGGTTGTCAATGTGTGCACTCAACTTCCAGAGTTAAACCCGTGTGTGGAAGCAGTCTGCAAACACTTTCTCTGCAGAGTCCCAAAACAGGCGTTTTCAGCCCAATACCGGCATTTGGAAGAAACGGCAGTAGGCACAGGGAAATATCTGCTTCTAAATCCAAAACGCAGCTATCTAACAGCACGGTTGTCAATGTGTGCACTCAACTTCCAGAGTTAAACCCGTGTGTGGATTCAGCAGTCTGCAAACACTTTCTGTGCAGAGTCTGAAAACAGGCCTTTCCGGCCCGGTACCGGCTTATATAAGAAAGAGCATTAAGACTGCGTCTAAAACTCAGAAGAAACGTTTCTTTCAACCTGCTCGGCCGTGTGTTCTTTGACCTAAGGGAGTTTAATCTATGTTTAGATTCAGCGAGATAGAAACACGTTTATTCTAGGAGCTGTCTTTGGATATTCCGGAATGAATGGGAGTATATGCTGTAAAGAGAAATATCTGTTTCTAAAACCAAAATGGATCTATCTAGCAGAGTGGTTGTGAATGTGTGCCTTTGGCTTAAAGAGGTAAACTGCTCTTCTCATGCAGCACTTTAGAAACCCTTTATATGCAAATTCTCATACAGGCCTTTCCAGCAAAACACCAGCCTAAAGGAAATAGCAGTAAGACTGCATCTTTAACATGGACGAAACTGTTTTCAAACTGCTCTGCTGTGTGTTCATTCATATAAGAGACTTGAATATATGTTCAGATTCAGCTAATTAGCAACACGTTTCTTCCAGGAGCTGTGTTTGCCTATTCCAGAGTATACTGGAGTATAAGATGTAAAGACAAATGTCTCGTTCCAAAAGAAAAACGGATGATCTAATGGAATGGTTGTCAATGTGTGCATTCAACTTACTGAGCTAAACTGCTGTTTGTATGCAGCAGTTTAGAAAACATTTCTGTGTAGATTCTCAAATAGACATTTCCAGCAAAATACCGGCCTATAAGAAATAGCAGTAAGACTGCGTCTAAAACTCAGAGGGAACGTTTCTTTCAAACTGCTCTGCAGTGTGTTCGTTCACCAAAGGTCGTTGAATCTATGTTTGGATTCAGCGAGTTTGAAACACGTTTATTCTAGGAGCTGCATTTCGATATTCCAGAGTGTATGGGAGTAAATGCTGTAAAGAGAAATATCTGTTTCTAAAACCAAAACGGAGCTATCTAACAGAATGGTTGTGAATGTGTGCATTCAACTTAAAGGGTTAATCTGCTCTTCTTAGGCAGCAGTTTAGAAACCCTTTATATGCAAATTCTAAAATCAACATTTGCAGCAAAACACCAGCCTAAAAGAAGTAGCAGTAAGACTGCATCTATAACATAGAAGAAACGTTTTCTTCAAAATGCTCTGCTCTGTGTTCATTCAACTAAGAGTCTTGAGTATATGTTCAGATTCAGCGAGTAAGAAACACGTTTCTTCCAGGAGCTGCATTTGCATATTCCAGAGTGTACTGGAGTATAAGGTTTAAAGTGAAATATCTGGTTCTAAAACAAACACGGAGCCATCTAACAGAATGGTTGTCACTGTGTGCATTCAGCTTATTGAGATAAACTGTTGTTTCTATGCAGCAGTTTAGAAAAGATTTTTGTGCAGATTCTAAAACAGACATTCCCAGCAAAATACCGGCCTCTAAGAAATAGCAATAAGACTGCGTCTAAAACTCAAATAAAACGTTTCTTTCAAACTGCTGTGCTGTGTGTTCGTTCACCTAAGGGAGTTGAATCTATGTTTAGATTCAGCGACTTAGAAACACGTCTATT
Organism: Aotus nancymaae; assembly: GCF_030222135.1. Lineage (NCBI taxonomy): Eukaryota > Metazoa > Chordata > Mammalia > Primates > Aotidae > Aotus > Aotus nancymaae. The sequence continues at coordinate 3,581 of NW_026989443.1, forward strand.
CTGGGAGCTGCGTTTGGCTATTCCAGAATGAATGGGAGTATATGCTGTAACTAGAAACACAGGCTTCTAAAACCAAAACGGAGCTAGCTAACAGAATGATTGTGAATGAGGGCATTCAACTTAACGAATTAAACTGCTCCACTTATGCAGCAGTTTACAAACCATTTGTATGGAAATTCTAAAACCAACATTTCCAGGAAAACACCAGCCTAAAAGCAATAGCAGTAACAGTGCATCTATAACATGGAAGAAATGTTTTTTTCAAACTCCTCTGCTGCGTGTTCATTCACCTAAGAGACTTCAATATATGCTCAGATTCAGCGAGTTACAAACACGTTTCTTCCAGGAGCTGCGTTTGCATATATCAGAGTGTACTGGGGTACAAGATGTAAAGGGAAATATCTGATTATACGTAGAAACCCGTTTCTTTTAGGAGCTGCGTTTGGATATTCCAGAGTGAATGAGAGTATATGCTGTAAAGAGAAATAACTTCTTCTAAAACCAAAAGGCAGCTATGTAACTGAATGGTTGTCAATGCGTGCATTCACCTTCCAGAGACGAACTCGTGTGTGGATTCAGCAGTCTGCAAACACTTTCTGTGCAGAGTCCCAAAACAGGCGTTTTCAGCCCAATACCGGCATATGGAAGAAACAGCAGTCAGCACAGGGAAATATCTGCTTCTAAATCCAAAACCCAGCTATCTAACAGAACGGTTGTCAATGTGTGCACTCAACTTCCAGAGTTAAACCCGTGTGTGGATTCAGCAGTCTGCAGAGACTTTCTCTGCAGAGTCCCAAAACAGGCGTTTTCAGCCCATTACCGGCATATGGAAGAAACAGCAGTAAGCACAGGGAAATATCTGCTTCTAAATCCAAAACGCAGCTATCTAACAGAACGGTTGTCAATGTGTGCACTCAACTTCCAGAGTTAAACCCGTGTGTGGATTCAGCAGTCTGCAGAGACTTTCTCTGCAGAGTCCCAAAACAGGCGTTTTCAGCCCATTACCGGCATATGGAAGAAACAGCAGTAAGCACAGGGAAATATCTGCTTCTAAATCCAAAACGCAGCTATCTAACAGAACGGTTGTCAACGTGTGCACTCAACTTCCAGAGTTAAACCCGTGTGTGGATTCAGCAGTCTGCAAACACTATCTCTGCAGAGTCCCAAAACAGGCGTTTTCAGCCCATTACCGGCATATGGAAGAAACAGCAGTAAGCACAGGGAAATATCTGCTTCTAAATCCAAAACGCAGCTATCTAACAGAACGGTTGTCAATGTGTGCACTCAACTTCCAGAGTTAAACCCGTGTGTGGATTCAGCAGTCTGCAGAGACTTTCTCTGCAGAGTCCCAAAACAGGCGTTTTCAGCCCATTACCGGCATATGGAAGAAACAGCAGTAAGCACAGGGAAATATCTGCTTCTAAATCCAAAACGCAGCTATCTAACAGAACGGTTGTCAATGTGTGCACTCAACTTCCAGAGTTAAACCCGTGTGTGGATTCAGCAGTCTGCAAACACTTTCTCTGCAGAGTCCCAAAACAGGCGTTTTCAACCCATTACCGGCATATGGAAGAAACAGCAGTAAGCACAGGGAAATATCTGCTTCTAAATCCAAAACCCAGCTATCTAACAGAACGGTTGTCAATGTGTGCACTCAACTTCCAGAGTTAAACCCGTGTGTGGATTCAGCAGTCTGCAGAGACTTTCTCTGCAGAGTCCCAAAACAGGCGTTTTCAGCCCATTACCGGCATATGGAAGAAACAGCAGTAAGCACAGGGAAATATCTGCTTCTAAATCCAAAACGCAGCTATCTAACAGAACGGTTGTCAATGTGTGCACTCAACTTCCAGAGTTAAACCCGTGTGTGGATTCAGCAGTCTGCAAATGTAGTATTGGGATGCGAGATTAAAATAATTCACCAAGACAAAAGTATGCTAAATTGCAGGGTCTTTATTGCCGGCGACCACGGAGGACTCACGTCTCTCTAACCCGCGGCCCTGAGGGGAGAGTGTCAAGGCTTTTTATACCCGAAAGACCACCTTGGAAGTGGGGTTGAGGAGTGGGGAGGGGGATCAGTGGGCTCCAGACATTCCGAGGGCTGGTGGATTCTGTAAATCATCTCCTGGCAGGGACGGGGGTGGGGGCCTCCGGACATTCCGAGGGCTCGGGGGCTTATTGTCACTCTAATTGCTACATAAATGATTCACAAAAGTCAAGACAAACATTAGTTTGCACATTATCTGGGTAGCAGTGGAATTTACAGATCTTAGTTCACAGGGGCCAAGAAGAGATTAGCTTGGGCTGCGCATTCTGATGAGCAAAGGCCAGCAATTCTGTCAGTTACTGATGAGAAAGGTAAACAACTTCACCTGGTGGACATTATCCAGAGCAGACTAGCAGTCTTATTTACAGAAACCAAGTCAGCAGTTATTGCAAAGAGAATGGGGCAGTTATTATAACTCATTTTTGGAGATTCATCTTTGTCATATAAAATGGCATTGCTCAGGTTCTGGCTCCAGGCCAGCTATAGCACATTCCCCCCTGTTCTTTTAACACGTATTAAATCTTTAATAGGTTTCCTCTTCTTGACATAAGGGCCCATAGTTGGATCTTATGACCATTAACTTTACCGAATCTATTCTTTCCTGGATAAACTTGAGGAGAATGTTCAAGAGGCATGGCCCAAATGTTAACCCCAGGACTATTAGGATCAAGGGTCCTGCTAACCCAGTGAGCAGGGATGTTAGCCAGGGGGACTAAGAGAACAGTTTTTGGTACCAACTCTCTGAAGTTTCTCTAAGGCGCTTTCTGGTTTCTACATTTTTTTAACCATTGCAAGACTGTCTCTAATGATTCCAGAATTGTTTGCATAGAAGCAGCATTGCTCACTGAGAGCTGTGCACAGCCCTCCTTCCTTTAAGAACAACAGATCTAATCCCCTCCTATTTTGTAACACTATTTCAGCCAAGGAGTCATCTATTTGGTGTGACAGAGTAAATTAGGATGATGACCGAGAACGGCGCAATAGTCTTAGCTTTAGGGGGTCCATTGAGGATGGAGCCGCTTCCCATCTTGCATCTGGGGGGGCAGTCTTGACGTGTGAGTGGTGAATCCAGGCGGTCAGTCCGTCCACCTTGACTGCCGTGGGGGTGACCAGGATCACGGTGTAGGGTCCTTTCCAGCGAGGAGTTAGGCTGGAGGCGGTGAATCTCTTTACCAGGACTTCGTCCCCAGGCTGGAAGGGGTGTACTGGCTGGTCAGCAAGGTCCACTGGGGTAGGCTGAGTCTCCCTGATGAGCGTGTGCACCTGGGACTGAACAGACTGGAGTGCCTGCAAGGACTTAATGAGTGTATGGTTATGGACTTCAGCATGTATGGCGTTCGCAAGTTTGGGGAGTAAGGGAGGGGACCTCCCAAACATAATTTCAAAAACAGTGAAGCCTTTTTTTATAGGGAGTACATCGGGTACGGAGGAGAACAAAAGGAAGCAGGTTGACCCAGTTCTCACCGGTCTCTAGAATAAATTTTGTTCAAGTTTTCTTTATGGTCCGGTTCATCCTTTCAACCTGCCCTGAACTCTGGGGGCGATAGGCACAGTGTAGTTTCCAGGTTATACCCAGGGCCTTGGCCAGGCCCTGAGAAACCTGTGCTGGAAATGCAGGGCCATTATCTGATCCCAGTGTCAAGAGCAAGCCAAATTGAGGAACCAGGTCCTGTAACAATTTTTTACTACCAGTGCAGTTTCTAACCTAGTGGGAAAAGCCTCGACCCATCCCAAGAAAGTGTCTACGAACACAAGGAGGTATTTGTAGCCACATGCTGGGGGCTTTATTTCAGTGAAATCTACCTCTGGGCTAGCTCCCCTAAGCCTTATCCCTGCCTGACTAAACCTACTGCCTCCTAGATTTACCTGGGCACATATATCACAACGAGTAGTAGTTTCCTTAACAATCTCATATAAATGTGGAATGTAGTATGTGGCCCTTAGCAGCTCAGTTAGTTTTGTTTGCCCTAAGTGAGTGGCCTGGTGTGTGTCCTTAACTAGAGTCCATCCTAGAGCCTCAGGGAGCACAATCTTTGAGTCCAGTAGAATCCACCATCCTGTGGAATCTTGTCGTCCCCCCTGTTCTTTAGCAAAGTTTTATCAGGTGAGTATATAGGGGTAGAGGGCAGGGTTGGGGCCGGCAGGGTCACGAGAAGAGTTAGAGGTTTTACCAGTCCCAAGGCTGCCTGTCTGGCTTGTAGGTCCGCTGCCCTATTTCCCCTTGCCTCTGGTGAATCTCCTTTCTGATGTCCTGTGCAGTGTATTACTGCCACTGCTTTGGGCTTCCATACAGCTTCTAGTAGAGCAAGGATTTCTTCTCTGTTTTTGATAATTTTTCCTTTTGAGGTAAGCAACCTTCTTTCTCTATAAATGGCTCCATGTACATGGGCAGTAGCAAAGGCATACCAGCTATCAGTATATATGTTGACAGTTTTTCCCTCTGTCCAGCTTAAGGCCTTTATCAGAGTTATGAGTTCTGCCTTTTGAGCTGAAGTTCCGTGTGGAAGAGCCTGAGCCCAAATAACCCGGTCTAGGGTGACCACAGCTGCCCCGGCGTACCTGACTCCGTCGACCATGAAACTGCTGCCATCTGTATACAGTACCTCCTCTGGGTTCTGCAGGGGGACGTCGGTGAGATCCGGCCGCGCAGTGTGGAGGACATCTATTGTCTGTTGGCAGTTATGTATGGGCTCCTCTGGCTCGCTGTCAGGTAGCAATGTGGCGGGGGTTAAAACTGGTTTTTGAAAATTTTATGCGGGGTTGGTCCAAAAGTAAGGCTTGGTATTGGACTACACGGGCATTTGACATCCATTTCCCTGGAGCTCCACGGAGTAGTGACTCCACCGCGTGGGGTGCCACTAAGTATAACCCCTGTCCCAAAGTCAGCTTTGACTAATAGGGCTGTGGCTGCCACTGCTTTCTGGCACACTGGCCATCCGGAGGCTACTGGATCAAGTACATTCGTTTTTTACTGTCCCTCTCACCGGCAGAGTGCACATTGGTTGTGCCTTAATTTGGGCCTTTGTTCCCCGAGGCCTCTCTGCTGGTCTGCTGGTCTCCTGGTCCTCGTGAGATATCTCGGGTCTCCTGGAGTGCTGCTATCACTGCCTTAGTAACTTTCTTATCTTGTTTAGCCTCTAAGGTGTCTCTTGTTAAAGACTTTTTGGGCAATCTTCAACAACTGAGTTAAATTCCTTCCCTGTAACTCCTCTAATTTTTGCAATTTTTTTATGTCTGGAGCAGATTGGGAAACGAAAGCCAGGTTGATGGCTCGCTGATTTTCTGGGGCCTCAGGATCTATGGGGGTGTAGGTACAGTAGGCATCTTGTAGGTGCTCTAGGAAAGTGACTGGGGACTCCTGTGGACCTTGGGTCACATTCCCTACCCTGGAGAGACTGGTAGGTTTTCGGGCTGCCCCCCAACCCCCTCTAATAAGTACCGGTGAAAAATGTTCAACGCCTGCAGGCCCGCTGAGGTGTTTGGGTCCCATTCGGGCCTGGTGGAAGGGAAAATTTCATTAATTTGCTCCTGGCGGTCTTCTACTGACCCTTTCCCCGTCCCAAGTATTGCTTTATGGGCTTCTTGTCTAATTTTACTTTTCTTCTTTGTGGTTAACAGAATTAGTAATAATTGTTGGCAGTCGTCTTAAGTGGGGCGATGAGTCTAGGGTACAGATTCTAAGGGCCCTGTTAAAGCCTGGGGTTTTTCAGAGAATGGGGAATTTGAGCCGTCTGACGGAACTTATCTATTGTAAAACCCTGCCACCAACTTAAGTTCCCCAGCCTCCTAGCATGACCCCCTCCCAGGGAACATTTCATTTGAGCAGGTTTCTAACCCTTCCCCTCTTGCCACCTTAGCAGTTCCCCAGCATGAACACTTCCCAGGAACTACTAAACTCAGCAGTTCCCCAGCACCTCCCCCCACCACACAGCCTCTTACACTGGAGGCATCTCCTGGCTCGCAGGCCATAAAAATCCCCTTTGCCACACCACAGGTGCTGCGCACCAATTTTGGGTGCATCCTGGCAGCTTTTCCCTTACTCTTAATAAAGCTTGTGTCAGCACTTAGTGTTTGGCCCTTTCTTTGATTTCTATCACTTTCCAGTTATACGACTCACTAGAGGAAAAAGGGATATGAACAAAGAAGGGGCTGCCCCAGCTGCTGCCATTTGCGGGAGGTGCTTCCCGGAGGGGCAGCAGCTTTGGCAGGTGTGGGGCCTCGCTTTAAGTGTGGAGAGGAGACAAGAGCCAATCATTAGTACTGTCCGGAGAGGGGTGTCGGGACCCTGTCCCCAAGGGCCGAGAATATGGTGGAGGCATCTCTTGGTTCTCAGCAGGGGCTGGAAGAATAGCCGGTGCCGAGGGGCTCTTCTGTGGGCTTGCTAACATAACCTGAAGTCCGGCCCATTTTGTACATTTTTTTTTAAGCCAAGGAGGAGGGTGTTGGACTAATTCTAGCCATTGATTAATGTATAGAAATTGATCAGGGTGGCCCGGGGACCCTGTCATGATGTCTCAGACAGTCTGAGTTATCTTGGGGTCGTATGTCCCCGTATCTGGCCAGCTTACCCCAAAGGCTGGCCACTCCAACTTACAGAGAGTCCGAAGCCTCTGTAGGGTTAGTTTAACCCCATACTGGCCAGAGAACCCTGTTTTAAAATTTGCCATCATGCACTGGAGGGGGGTGCATGGTCGGGACTGTGACTAGCCCATTTAGTTGTTATTGATTTTTTTTTTTTTTTTTTTTTTTTCCCTCGGGGTCCTGGAACCTGTATTAGCTATTCTTTTTTTGTTTGTTTGTTTTAAGCCAACTCAAATGGAAAAGTTCTGTTGCAGAGAGCCAATTTTAACTGCACTAACAAGTCACTCGCATTATAAAGGGTTAGAAAGCTTTTTACAGCCAGATTTGGGATGCAAATGCTGCACCCTGAGGCGGTGTGGTCTGCCTCACACCCGGGGAGGGGGGGGGCTTCTGGCTGACAGGAGAGAAAGAGAAAAAAAATGCTTTTTGTGTCAGTTTAAAACGGAGCTTGCAGCCGCTAGGCCAGCTGCGAGATTCCCGCCCCTGTGGCTTTTTGATCGCCTTCACACAGGGACCCTAAAAAAACATCAAATCCCTCTTTTCCCTCCTCTCTCTCTGTCTCTCTCCTCTCCTCTCTGTCTCCTTTCTCCTCTCCTCTCCTCTCTCCTCTCTCTCCCCCTCTCTCTCTCTGTCTCCTGTCTCTCTCCTCTCCTCTCTCCTCTCTCTCTCCCTCTCTCCTCTCTCCTCTCCTCTCTCCTCTCTCCTCTCTCTCTCCCTCTCTCTGTCTCCTTTCTCCTCTCCTCTCTCTCTCTCTCCTCTCTGTCTCTTTTCTCCTCTCCTCTCCTTCTCTCCCTGGGATGTACCGTTGGGCACTGCCCATAACAACATTGGACACTTTTCTGGCAGAATAGGCAGTTACCAGTTTTTCCACCCCAGCCTGAGAAAGAACACTCGTAGACTCTGATCTAGGGCTTTGTTCCCTACGGCCCCAAAGAAACTACTTCTGAGGTGCTGAGGGCACAACTGCCTCCCCGACATGGAATCAGACCCAGCACAGGCAAAGATACTCTTTTCCTGGGGGAGGTGGCTGGGAGAATTTACAGGCCACAATGATTATAACAAGGAAGAGAATAAAGACAACTACAGTTAAGACTATCTGCCACATGGTGAAAGAAGAAAGAGTGAGGCCTCAGTGATAGAAGAAGAAGATGAGGAGGAAAGAAAAAAGAGTAATTTCTGCTGGGGTGTAATCAATAAAAGTTCCCTGCATCCAGAGGTCCATCAACCACTGTAAAACATCCTCTACCTCAAGGGAAGATGGCCTGAACCAGTGTATGTCTGCTAGCAGGAGTCTAATAAAACTGACAAACTTACAAACAGGACAGGACCACATACAAGAGTGACAGACAAAGGGTGGGTGCCCCCCAGATGGGAGACCAGTCAGATGCCTGCCCGGCCACGTTCCCGGAGGAATATTTCAGGGGCGTCTTAGCGAAAGATGTACCTGTATAAGCCCCAGGCCAGGTCACCTCAGGATGGAAGTCCGGGTAGGACAGCTCTGAGGTGAATCACCGTTATGCCATATGACGCCCCCGTGGAACCGCGGGTGAAGGCCCACACAAGCCCCGTAGCTTTTCAGCCGTGGGACTACATATATACACACTCACTCTCTCACTCACACAGAGGTTACGGAAAACAATCGAATGCTGATACCCACTATATCAGCTACCAGAAGGCTGGTACCCCCTGCACCAGCCACACGAAGGCTGACGCCCACTGCGCCAGCTACCAAAAGGCTGATGCCCCCTGCACCAGCCACACGAAGGCTGACGCCCACTGCGCCAGCTACCAAAAGGCTGATGCCCCCTGCACCAGCCACCAGACGGCTGCCACCCACTATGACAGCCACCAGAAGGCTGACACCCACTGTGCCAGCCACCAAAAGCCTCAAGCGACGTCTCGGTGAGGCTTGCCAGGTCAGAGTTGCAATGACTCGTCAGTCCCCCGACTCAGGCCCTTCCACTGAACTAGTTCCCAGATCAAACTCACCTCCGGAGGTTTTTAGGACCCTGTGGAATTTTGGGTGAATGTCGGCCGTGCAGTCGCTTTGCCTCCTCGGTGGCGCTCCGGGGCCCTGAGGTAGCTCAGGGGGCGCCTCCCCTAGAGACCCCCGAGGCGGAAGCGGTCACCCGGACGAGATTCTGAGATGGCTTTTGTCTGGTGATGAGAGAATATCCCGGACGAGCCCCCAGAATAATGTAGTATTGGGATGCGAGATTAAAATAATTCACCAAGACAAAAGTATGCCAAATTGCAGGGTCTTTATTGCCGGCGACCACGGAGGACTCACGTCTCTCTAACCCGCGGCCCTGAGGGGAGAGTGTCAAGGCTTTTTATACCCGAAAGACCACCTTGGAAGTGGGGTTGAGGAGTGGGGAGGGGGATCAGTGGGCTCCAGACATTCCGAGGGCTGGTGGATTCTGTAAATCATCTCCTGGCAGGGACGGGGGTGGGGGCCTCCGGACATTCCGAGGGCTCGGGGGCTTATTGTCACTCTAATTGCTACATAAATGATTCACAAAAGTCAAGACAAACATTAGTTTGCACATTATCTGGGTAGCAGTGGAATTTACAGATCTTAGTTCACAGGGGCCAAGAAGAGATTAGCTTGGGCTGCGCATTCTGATGAGCAAAGGCCAGCAATTCTGTCAGTTACTGATGAGAAAGGTAAACAACTTCACCTGGTGGACATTATCCAGAGCAGACTAGCAGTCTTATTTACAGAAACCAAGTCAGCAGTTATTGCAAAGAGAATGGGGCAGTTATTATAACTCATTTTTGGAGATTCATCTTTGTCATATAAAATGGCATTGCTCAGGTTCTGGCTCCAGGCCAGCTATAGCACACAAACACTTTCTCTGCAGAGTCCCAAAACAGGCGTTTTCAGCCCATTACCGGCATATGGAAGAAACAGCAGTAAGCACAGGGAAATATCTGATCTAAATCCAAAACGCAGCTATCTAACAGAACGGTTGTCAACGTGTGCACTCAACTTCCAGAGTTAAACCCGTGTGTGGATTCAGCAGTCTGCAGAGACTTTCTCTGCAGAGTCCCAAAACAGGCGTTTTCAGCCCATTACCGGCATATGGAAGAAACAGCAGTAAGCACAGGGAAATATCTGCTTCTAAATCCAAAACGCAGCTATCTAACAGAACGGTTGTCAATGTGTGCACTCAACTTCCAGAGTTAAACCCGTGTGTGGATTCAGCAGTCTGCAGAGACTTTCTCTGCAGAGTCCCAAAACAGGCGTTTTCAGCCCATTACCGGCATATGGAAGAAACAGCAGTAAGCACAGGGAAATATCTGCTTCTAAATCCAAAACGCAGCTATCTAACAGAACGGTTGTCAATGTGTGCACTCAACTTCCAGAGTTAAACCCGTGTGTGGATTCAGCAGTCTGCAAACACTTTCTCTGCAGAGTCCCAAAACAGGCGTTTTCAGCCCATTACCGGCATATGGAAGAAACAGCAGTAAGCACAGGGAAATATCTGCTTCTAAATCCAAAACGCAGCTATCTAACAGAACGGTTGTCAATGTGTGCACTCAACTTCCAGAGTTAAACCCGTGTGTGGATTCAGCAGTCTGCAAACACTTTCTCTGCAGAGTCCCAAAACAGGCGTTTTCAGCCCAATACCGGCATTTGGAAGAAACGGCAGTAGGCACAGGGAAATATCTGCTTCTAAATCCAAAACGCAGCTATCTAACAGCACGGTTGTCAATGTGTGCACTCAACTTCCAGAGTTAAACCCGTGTGTGGATTCAGCAGTCTGCAAACACTTTCTGTGCAGAGTCTGAAAACAGGCCTTTCCGGCCCGGTACCGGCTTATATAAGAAAGAGCATTAAGACTGCGTCTAAAACTCAGAAGAAACGTTTCTTTCAACCTGCTCGGCCGTGTGTTCTTTGACCTAAGGGAGTTTAATCTATGTTTAGATTCAGCGAGATAGAAACACGTTTATTCTAGGAGCTGTCTTTGGATATTCCGGAATGAATGGGAGTATATGCTGTAAAGAGAAATATCTGTTTCTAAAACCAAAATGGATCTATCTAGCAGAGTGGTTGTGAATGTGTGCCTTTGGCTTAAAGAGGTAAACTGCTCTTCTCATGCAGCACTTTAGAAACCCTTTATATGCAAATTCTCATACAGGCCTTTCCAGCAAAACACCAGCCTAAAGGAAATAGCAGTAAGACTGCATCTTTAACATGGACGAAACTGTTTTCAAACTGCTCTGCTGTGTGTTCATTCATATAAGAGACTTGAATATATGTTCAGATTCAGCTAATTAGCAACACGTTTCTTCCAGGAGCTGTGTTTGCCTATTCCAGAGTATACTGGAGTATAAGATGTAAAGACAAATGTCTCGTTCCAAAAGAAAAACGGATGATCTAATGGAATGGTTGTCAATGTGTGCATTCAACTTACTGAGCTAAACTGCTGTTTGTATGCAGCAGTTTAGAAAACATTTCTGTGTAGATTCTCAAATAGACATTTCCAGCAAAATACCGGCCTATAAGAAATAGCAGTAAGACTGCGTCTAAAACTCAGAGGGAACGTTTCTTTCAAACTGCTCTGCAGTGTGTTCGTTCACCAAAGGTCGTTGAATCTATGTTTGGATTCAGCGAGTTTGAAACACGTTTATTCTAGGAGCTGCATTTCGATATTCCAGAGTGTATGGGAGTAAATGCTGTAAAGAGAAATATCTGTTTCTAAAACCAAAACGGAGCTATCTAACAGAATGGTTGTGAATGTGTGCATTCAACTTAAAGGGTTAATCTGCTCTTCTTAGGCAGCAGTTTAGAAACCCTTTATATGCAAATTCTAAAATCAACATTTGCAGCAAAACACCAGCCTAAAAGAAGTAGCAGTAAGACTGCATCTATAACATAGAAGAAACGTTTTCTTCAAAATGCTCTGCTCTGTGTTCATTCAACTAAGAGTCTTGAGTATATGTTCAGATTCAGCGAGTAAGAAACACGTTTCTTCCAGGAGCTGCATTTGCATATTCCAGAGTGTACTGGAGTATAAGGTTTAAAGTGAAATATCTGGTTCTAAAACAAACACGGAGCCATCTAACAGAATGGTTGTCACTGTGTGCATTCAGCTTATTGAGATAAACTGTTGTTTCTATGCAGCAGTTTAGAAAAGATTTTTGTGCAGATTCTAAAACAGACATTCCCAGCAAAATACCGGCCTCTAAGAAATAGCAATAAGACTGCGTCTAAAACTCAAATAAAACGTTTCTTTCAAACTGCTGTGCTGTGTGTTCGTTCACCTAAGGGAGTTGAATCTATGTTTAGATTCAGCGACTTAGAAACACGTCTATTCTGGGAGCTGCGTTTGGCTATTCCAGAATGAATGGGAGTATATGCTGTAACTAGAAACACAGGCTTCTAAAACCAAAACGGAGCTAGCTAACAGAATGATTGTGAATGAGGGCATTCAACTTAACGAATTAAACTGCTCCACTTATGCAGCAGTTTACAAACCATTTGTATGGAAATTCTAAAACCAACATTTCCAGGAAAACACCAGCCTAAAAGCAATAGCAGTAACAGTGCATCTATAACATGGAAGAAATGTTTTTTTCAAACTCCTCTGCTGCGTGTTCATTCACCTAAGAGACTTCAATATATGCTCAGATTCAGCGAGTTACAAACACGTTTCTTCCAGGAGCTGCGTTTGCATATATCAGAGTGTACTGGGGTACAAGATGTAAAGGGAAATATCTGATTATACGTAGAAACCCGTTTCTTTTAGGAGCTGCGTTTGGATATTCCAGAGTGAATGAGAGTATATGCTGTAAAGAGAAATAACTTCTTCTAAAACCAAAAGGCAGCTATGTAACTGAATGGTTGTCAATGCGTGCATTCACCTTCCAGAGACGAACTCGTGTGTGGATTCAGCAGTCTGCAAACACTTTCTGTGCAGAGTCCCAAAACAGGCGTTTTCAGCCCAATACCGGCATATGGAAGAAACAGCAGTAAGCACAGGGAAATATCTGCTTCTAAATCCAAAACGCAGCTATCTAACAGAACGGTTGTCAATGTGTGCACTCAACTTCCAGAGTTAAACCCGTGTGTGGATTCAGCAGTCTGCAGAGACTTTCTCTGCAGAGTCCCAAAACAGGCGTTTTCAGCCCATTACCGGCATATGGAAGAAACAGCAGTAAGCACAGGGAAATATCTGCTTCTAAATCCAAAACGCAGCTATCTAACAGAACGGTTGTCAATGTGTGCACTCAACTTCCAGAGTTAAACCCGTGTGTGGATTCAGCAGTCTGCAGAGACTTTCTCTGCAGAGTCCCAAAACAGGCGTTTTCAGCCCATTACCGGCATATGGAAGAAACAGCAGTAAGCACAGGGAAATATCTGCTTCTAAATCCAAAACGCAGCTATCTAACAGAACGGTTGTCAATGTGTGCACTCAACTTCCAGAGTTAAACCCGTGTGTGGATTCAGCAGTCTGCAGAGACTTTCTCTGCAGAGTCCCAAAACAGGCGTTTTCAGCCCATTACCGGCATATGGAAGAAACAGCAGTAAGCACAGGGAAATATCTGCTTCTAAATCCAAAACGCAGCTATCTAACAGAACGGTTGTCAATGTGTGCACTCAACTTCCAGAGTTAAACCCGTGTGTGGATTCAGCAGTCTGCAGAGACTTTCTCTGCAGAGTCCCAAAACAGGCGTTTTCAGCCCATTACCGGCATATGGAAGAAACAGCAGTAAGCACAGGGAAATATCTGCTTCTAAATCCAAAACGCAGCTATCTAACAGAACGGTTGTCAATGTGTGCACTCAACTTCCAGAGTTAAACCCGTGTGTGGATTCAGCAGTCTGCAGAGACTTTCTCTGCAGAGTCCCAAAACAGGCGTTTTCAGCCCATTACCGGCATATGGAAGAAACAGCAGTAAGCACAGGGAAATATCTGCTTCTAAATCCAAAACGCAGCTATCTAACAGAACGGTTGTCAATGTGTGCACTCAACTTCCAGAGTTAAACCCGTGTGTGGATTCAGCAGTCTGCAGAGACTTTCTCTGCAGAGTCCCAAAACAGGCGTTTTCAGCCCATTACCGGCATATGGAAGAAACAGCAGTAAGCACAGGGAAATATCTGCTTCTAAATCCAAAACGCAGCTATCTAACAGAACGGTTGTCAATGTGTGCACTCAACTTCCAGAGTTAAACCCGTGTGTGGATTCAGCAGTCTGCAGAGACTTTCTCTGCAGAGTCCCAAAACAGGCGTTTTCAGCCCATTACCGGCATATGGAAGAAACAGCAGTAAGCACAGGGAAATATCTGCTTCTAAATCCAAAACGCAGCTATCTAACAGAACGGTTGTCAATGTATGCACTCAACTTCCAGAGTTAAACCCGTGTGTGGATTCAGCAGTCTGCAGAGACTTTCTCTGCAGAGTCCCAGAACAGGCGTTTTCAGCCCATTACCGGCATATGGAAGAAACAGCAGTAAGCACAGGGAAATATCTGCTTCTAAATCCAAAACGCAGCTATCTAACAGAACGGTTGTCAATGTGTGCACTCAACTTCCAGAGTTAAACCCGTGTGTGGATTCAGCAGTCTGCAGAGACTTTCTCTGCAGAGTCCCAAAACAGGCGTTTTCAGCCCATTACCGGCATATGAAAGAAACAGCAGTAAGCACAGGGAAATATCTGCTTCTAAATCCAAAACGCAGCTATCTAACAGAACGGTTGTCAATGTGTGCACTCAACTTCCAGAGTTAAACCCGTGTGTGGATTCAGCAGTATGCAAACACTTTCTCTGCAGAGTCCCAAAACAGGCGTTTTCAGCCCATTACCGGCATATGGAAGAAACAGCAGTAAGCACAGGGAAATATCTGCTTCTAAATCCAAAACGCAGCTATCTAACAGAACGGTTGTCAATGTGTGCACTCAACTTCCAGAGTTAAACCCGTGTGTGGATTCAGCAGTCTGCAGAGACTTTCTCTGCAGAGTCCCAAAACAGGCGTTTTCAGCCCATTACCGGCATATGGAAGAAACAGCAGTAAGCACAGGGAAATATCTGCTTCTAAATCCAAAACGCAGCTATCTAACAGAACGGTTGTCAATGTGTGCACTCAACTTCCAGAGTTAAACCCGTGTGTGGATTCAGCAGTCTGCAAACACTTTCTCTGCAGAGTCCCAAAACAGGCGTTTTCAGCCCATTACCGGCATATGGAAGAAACAGCAGTAAGCACAGGGAAATATCTGCTTCTAAATCCAAAACGCAGCTATCTAACAGAACGGTTTTCAATGTGTGCACTCAACTTCCGGAGTTAAACCCGTGTGTGGATTCAGCAGTCTGCAGAGACTTTTTCTGCAGAGTCCCAAAACAGGCGTTTTCAGCCCATTACCGGCATATGGAAGAAACAGCAGTAAGCACAGGGAAATATCTGCTTCTAAATCCAAAACGCAGCTATCTAACAGAACGGTTGTCAATGTGTGCACTCAACTTCCAGAGTTAAACCCGTGTGTGGATTCAGCAGTCTGCAGAGACTTTCTCTGCAGAGTCCCAAAACAGGCGTTTTCAGCCCATTACCGGCATATGGAAGAAACAGCAGTAAGCACAGGGAAATATCTGCTTCTAAATCCAAAACGCAGCTATCTAACAGAACGGTTGTCAATGTGTGCACTCAACTTCCAGAGTTAAACCCGTGTGTGGATTCAGCAGTCTGCAGAGACTTTCTCTGCAGAGTCCCAAAACAGGCGTTTTCAGCCCATTACCGGCATATGGAAGAAACAGCAGTAAGCACAGGGAAATATCTGCTTCTAAATCCAAAACGCAGCTATCTAACAGAACGGTTGTCAATGTGTGCACTCAACTTCCAGAGTTAAACCCGTGTGTGGATTCAGCAGTCTGCAAACACTTTCTCTGCAGAGTCCCAAAACAGGCGTTTTCAGCCCATTACCGGCATATGGAAGAAACAGCAGTAAGCACAGGGAAATATCTGCTTCTAAATCCAAAACGCAGCTATCTAACAGAACGGTTGTCAATGTGTGCACTCAACTTCCAGAGTTAAACCCGTGTGTGGATTCAGCAGTCTGCAGAGACTTTCTCTGCAGAGTCCCAAAACAGGCGTTTTCAGCCCATTACCGGCATATGGAAGAAACAGCAGTAAGCACAGGGAAATATCTGCTTCTAAATCCAAAACGCAGCTATCTAACAGAACGGTTGTCAATGTGTGCACTCAACTTCCAGAGTTAAACCCGTGTGTGGATTCAGCAGTCTGCAGAGACTTTCTCTGCAGAGTCCCAAAACAGGCGTCTTCAGCCCATTACCGGCATATGGAAGAAACAGCAGTAAGCACAGGGAAATATCTGCTTCTAAATCCAAAACGCAGCTATCTAACAGAACGGTTGTCAATGTGTGCACTCAACTTCCAGAGTTAAACCCGTGTGTGGATTCAGCAGTCTGCAGAGACTTTCTCTGCAGAGTCCCAAAACAGGCGTTTTCAGCCCATTACCGGCATATGAAAGAAACAGCAGTAAGCACAGGGAAATATCTGCTTCTAAATCCAAAACGCAGCTATCTAACAGAACGGTTGTCAATGTGTGCACTCAACTTCCAGAGTTAAACCCGTGTGTGGATTCAGCAGTCTGCAGAGACTTTCTCTGCAGAGTCCCAAAGCAGGAGTTTTCAGCCCATTACCGGCATATGGAAGAAACAGCAGTAAGCACAGGGAAATATCTGCTTCTAAATCCAAAACGTAGCTATCTAACAGAACGGTTGTCAATGTGTGCACTCAACTTCCAGAGTTAAACCCGTGTGTGGATTTAGCAGTCTGCAAACACTTTCTCTGCAGGGTCCCAAAACAGGCGTTTTCAGCCCATTACCGGCATATGGAAGAAACAGCAGTAAGCACAGGGAAATATCTGCTTCTAAATCCAAAACGCAGCTATCTAACAGAACGGTTGTCAATGTGTGCACTCAACTTCCAGAGTTAAACCCGTGTGTGGATTCAGCAGTCTGCAGAGACTTTCTCTGCAGAGTCCCGAAACAGGCGTTTTCAGCCCATTACCGGCATATGGAAGAAACAGCAGTAAGCACAGGGAAATATCTGCTTCTAAATCCAAAACGCAGCTATCTAACAGAACGGTTGTCAATGTGTGCACTCAACTTCCAGAGTTAAACCCGTGTGTGGATTCAGCAGTCTGCAGAGACTTTCTGTGCAGAGTCCCAAAACAGGCGTTTTCAGCCCATTACCGGCATATGGAAGAAACAGCAGTAAGCACAGGGAAATATCTGCTTCTAAATCCAAAACGCAGCTATCTAACAGAACGGTTGTCAATGCGTGCACTCAACTTCCAGAGTTAAACCCGTGTGTGGATTCAGCAATCTGCAGAGACTTTCTGTGCAGAGTCCCAAAACAGGCGTTTTCAGCCCATTACCGGCATATGGAAGAAACAGCAGTAAGCACAGGGAAATATCTGCTTCTAAATCCAAAACGCAGCTATCTAACAGAACGGTTGTCAATGTGTGCACTCAACTTCCAGAGTTAAACCCGTGTGTGGATTCAGCAGTCTGCAGAGACTTTCTCTGCAGAGTCCCAAAACAGGCGTTTTCAGCCCATTACCGGCATATGAAAGAAACAGCAGTAAGCACAGGGAAATATCTGCTTCTAAATCCAAAACGCAGCTATCTAACAGAACGGTTGTCAATGTGTGCACTCAACTTCCAGAGTTAAACCCGTGTGTGGATTCAGCAGTCTGCAGAGACTTTCTCTGCAGAGTCCCAAAGCAGGCGTTTTCAGCCCATTACCGGCATATGGAAGAAACAGCAGTAAGCACAGGGAAATATCTGCTTCTAAATCCAAAACGCAGCTATCTAACAGAACGGTTGTCAATGTGTGCACTCAACTTCCAGAGTTAAACCCGTGTGTGGATTCAGCAGTCTGCAAACACTTTCTCTGCAGGGTCCCAAAACAGGCGTTTTCAGCCCATTACCGGCATATGGAAGAAACAGCAGTAAGCACAGGGAAATATCTGCTTCTAAATCCAAAACGCAGCTATCTAACAGAACGGTTGTCAATGTGTGCACTCAACTTCCAGAGTTAAACCCGTGTGTGGATTCAGCAGTCTGCAGAGACTTTCTCTGCAGAGTCCCAAAACAGGCGTTTTCAGCCCATTACCGGCATATGGAAGAAACAGCAGTAAGCACAGGGAAATATCTGCTTCTAAATCCAAAACGCAGCTATCTAACAGAACGGTTGTCAACGTGTGCACTCAACTTCCAGAGTAAAACCCGTGTGTGGATTCAGCAGTCTGCAAACACTTTCTCTGCAGAGTCCCAAAACAGGCGTTTTCAGCCCATTACCGGCATATGGAAGAAACAGCAGTAAGCACAGGGAAATATCTGCTTCTAAATCCAAAACGCAGCTATCTAACAGAACGGTTGTCAATGTGTGCACTCAACTTCCAGAGTTAAACCCGTGAGTGGATTCAGCAGTCTGCAAACACTTTCTCTGCAGAGTCCCAAAACAGGCGTTTTCAGCCCATTACCGGCATATGGAAGAAACAGCAGTAAGCACAGGGAAATATCTGCTACTAAATCCAAAACGCAACTATCTAACAGAACGGTTGTCAATGTGTGCACTCAACTTCCAGAGTTAAACCCGTGTGTGGATTCAGCAGTCTGCAAACACTTTCTCTGCAGAGTCCCAAAACAGGCGTTTTCAGCCCATTACCGGCATATGGAAGAAACAGCAGTAAGCACAGGGAAATATCTGCTACTAAATCCAAAACGCAGCTATCTAACAGAACGGTTGTCAATGTGTGCACTCAACTTCCAGAGTTAAACCCGGGTGTGGATTCAGCAGTCTGCAAACACTTTCTCTGCAGAGTCCCAAAACAGGCGTTTTCAGCCCATTACCGGCATATGAAAGAAACAGCAGTAAGCACAGGGAAATATCTGCTACTAAATCCAAAACGCAGCTATCTAACAGAACGGTTGTCAATGTGTGCACTCAACTTCCAGAGTTAAACCCGGGTGTGGATTCAGCAGTCTGCAAACACTTTCTCTGCAGAGTCCCAAAACAGGCGTTTTCAGCCCATTACCGGCATATGGAAGAAACAGCAGTAAGCACAGGGAAATATCTGCTTCTAAATCCAAAACGCAGGTATCTAACAGAACGGTTGTCAACGTGTGCACTCAACTTCCAGAGTTAAACCCGTGTGTGGATTCAACAGTCTGCAGAGTCTTTCTCTGCAGAGTCCCAAAACAGGCGTTTTCAGCCCATTACCGGCATATGGAAGAAACAGCAGTAAGCACAGGGAAATATCTGCTTCTAAATCCAAAACGCAGCTATCTAACAGAACGGTTGTCAATGTGTGCACTCAACATCCAGAGTTAAACCCGTGTGTGGATTCAGCAGTCTGCAGAGACTTTCTCTGCAGAGTCCCAAAACATGCGTTTTCAGCCCATTACCGGCATATGGAAGAAACAGCAGTAAGCACAGGGAAATATCTGCTTCTAAATCCAAAACGCAGCTATCTAACAGAACGGTTGTCAATGTGTGCACTCAACTTCCAGAGTTAAACCCGTGTGTGGATTCAGCAGTCTGCAAACACTTTCTCTGCAGGGTCCCAAAACAGGCGTTTTCAGCCCATTACCGGCATATGGAATAAACAGCAGTAAGCACAGGGAAATATCTGCTTCTAAATCCAAAACGCAGCTATCTAACAGAACGGTTGTCAATGTGTGCACTCAACTTCCAGAGTTAAACCCGTGTGTGGATTCAGCAGTCTGCAAACACTTTCTCTGCAGAGTCCCAAGACAGGCGTTTTCAGCCCATTACCGGCATATGGAAGAAACAGCAGTAAGCACAGGGAAATATCTGCTACTAAATCCAAAACGCAGCTATCTAACAGAACGGTTTTCAATGTGTGCACTCAACTTCCGGAGTTAAACCCGTGTGTGGATTCAGCAGTCTGCAGAGACTTTTTCTGCAGAGTCCCAAAACAGGCGTTTTCAGCCCATTACCGGCATATGGAAGAAACAGCAGTAAGCACAGGGAAATATCTGCTTCTAAATCCAAAACGCAGCTATCTAACAGAACGGTTGTCAATGTGTGCACTCAACTTCCAGAGTTAAACCCGTGTGTGGATTCAGCAGTCTGCAGAGACTTTCTCTGCAGAGTCCCAAAACAGGCGTTTTCAGCCCATTACCGGCATATGGAAGAAACAGCAGTAAGCACAGGGAAATATCTGCTTCTAAATCCAAAACGCAGCTATCTAACAGAACGGTTGTCAATGTGTGCACTCAACTTCCAGAGTTAAACCCGTGTGTGGATTCAGCAGTCTGCAGAGACTTTCTCTGCAGAGTCCCAAAACAGGCGTTTTCAGCCCATTACCGGCATATGGAAGAAACAGCAGTAAGCACAGGGAAATATCTGCTTCTAAATCCAAAACGCAGCTATCTAACAGAACGGTTGTCAATGTATGCACTCAACTTCCAGAGTTAAACCCGTGTGTGGATTCAGCAGTCTGCAGAGACTTTCTCTGCAGAGTCCCAGAACAGGCGTTTTCAGCCCATTACCGGCATATGGAAGAAACAGCAGTAAGCACAGGGAAATATCTGCTTCTAAATCCAAAACGCAGCTATCTAACAGAACGGTTGTCAATGTGTGCACTCAACTTCCAGAGTTAAACCCGTGTGTGGATTCAGCAGTCTGCAGAGACTTTCTCTGCAGAGTCCCAAAACAGGCGTTTTCAGCCCATTACCGGCATATGAAAGAAACAGCAGTAAGCACAGGGAAATATCTGCTTCTAAATCCAAAACGCAGCTATCTAACAGAACGGTTGTCAATGTGTGCACTCAACTTCCAGAGTAAAACCCGTGTGTGGATTCAGCAGTCTGCAAACACTTTCTCTGCAGAGTCCCAAAACAGGCGTTTTCAGCCCATTACCGGCATATGGAAGAAACAGCAGTAAGCACAGGGAAATATCTGCTTCTAAATCCAAAACGCAGCTATCTAACAGAACGGTTGTCAATGTGTGCACTCAACTTCCAGAGTTAAACCCGTGTGTGGATTCAGCAGTCTGCAGAGACTTTCTCTGCAGAGTCCCAAAACAGGCGTTTTCAGCCCATTACCGGCATATGGAAGAAACAGCAGTAAGCACAGGGAAATATCTGCTTCTAAATCCAAAACGCAGCTATCTAACAGAACGGTTGTCAATGTGTGCACTCAACTTCCAGAGTTAAACCCGTGTGTGGATTCAGCAGTCTGCAAACACTTTCTCTGCAGAGTCCCAAAACAGGCGTTTTCAGCCCATTACCGGCATATGGAAGAAACAGCAGTAAGCACAGGGAAATATCTGCTTCTAAATCCAAAACGCAGCTATCTAACAGAACGGTTTTCAATGTGTGCACTCAACTTCCGGAGTTAAACCCGTGTGTGGATTCAGCAGTCTGCAGAGACTTTTTCTGCAGAGTCCCAAAACAGGCGTTTTCAGCCCATTACCGGCATATGGAAGAAACAGCAGTAAGCACAGGGAAATATCTGCTTCTAAATCCAAAACGCAGCTATCTAACAGAACGGTTGTCAATGTGTGCACTCAACTTCCAGAGTTAAACCCGTGTGTGGATTCAGCAGTCTGCAGAGACTTTCTCTGCAGAGTCCCAAAACAGGCGTTTTCAGCCCATTACCGGCATATGGAAGAAACAGCAGTAAGCACAGGGAAATATCTGCTTCTAAATCCAAAACGCAGCTATCTAACAGAACGGTTGTCAATGTGTGCACTCAACTTCCAGAGTTAAACCCGTGTGTGGATTCAGCAGTCTGCAGAGACTTTCTCTGCAGAGTCCCAAAACAGGCGTTTTCAGCCCATTACCGGCATATGGAAGAAACAGCAGTAAGCACAGGGAAATATCTGCTTCTAAATCCAAAACGCAGCTATCTAACAGAACGGTTGTCAATGTGTGCACTCAACTTCCAGAGTTAAACCCGTGTGTGGATTCAGCAGTCTGCAGAGACTTTCTCTGCAGAGTCCCAAAACAGGCGTCTTCAGCCCATTACCGGCATATGGAAGAAACAGCAGTAAGCACAGGGAAATATCTGCTTCTAAATCCAAAACGCAGCTATCTAACAGAACGGTTGTCAATGTGTGCACTCAACTTCCAGAGTTAAACCCGTGTGTGGATTCAGCAGTCTGCAGAGACTTTCTCTGCAGAGTCCCAAAACAGGCGTTTTCAGCCCATTACCGGCATATGAAAGAAACAGCAGTAAGCACAGGGAAATATCTGCTTCTAAATCCAAAACGCAGCTATCTAACAGAACGGTTGTCAATGTGTGCACTCAACTTCCAGAGTTAAACCCGTGTGTGGATTCAGCAGTCTGCAGAGACTTTCTCTGCAGAGTCCCAAAGCAGGAGTTTTCAGCCCATTACCGGCATATGGAAGAAACAGCAGTAAGCACAGGGAAATATCTGCTTCTAAATCCAAAACGTAGCTATCTAACAGAACGGTTGTCAATGTGTGCACTCAACTTCCAGAGTTAAACCCGTGTGTGGATTCAGCAGTCTGCAAACACTTTCTCTGCAGGGTCCCAAAACAGGCGTTTTCAGCCCATTACCGGCATATGGAAGAAACAGCAGTAAGCACAGGGAAATATCTGCTTCTAAATCCAAAACGCAGCTATCTAACAGAACGGTTGTCAATGTGTGCACTCAACTTCCAGAGTTAAACCCGTGTGTGGATTCAGCAGTCTGCAGAGACTTTCTCTGCAGAGTCCCAAAACAGGCCTCTTCAGCCCATTACCGGCATATGGAAGAAACAGCAGTAAGCACAGGGAAATATCTGCTTCTAAATCCAAAACGCAGCTATCTAACAGAACGGTTGTCAATGTGTGCACTCAACTTCCAGAGTTAAACCCGTGTGTGGATTCAGCAGTCTGCAGAGACTTTCTCTGCAGAGTCCCAAAACAGGCGTTTTCAGCCCATTACCGGCATATGAAAGAAACAGCAGTAAGCACAGGGAAATATCTGCTTCTAAATCCAAAACGCAGCTATCTAACAGAACGGTTGTCAATGTGTGCACTCAACTTCCAGAGTTAAACCCGTGTGTGGATTCAGCAGTCTGCAGAGACTTTCTCTGCAGAGTCCCAAAGCAGGCGTTTTCAGCCCATTACCGGCATATGGAAGAAACAGCAGTAAGCACAGGGAAATATCTGCTTCTAAATCCAAAACGCAGCTATCTAACAGAACGGTTGTCAATGTGTGCACTCAACTTCCAGAGTTAAACCCGTGTGTGGATTCAGCAGTCTGCAAACACTTTCTCTGCAGGGTCCCAAAACAGGCGTTTTCAGCCCATTACCGGCATATGGAAGAAACAGCAGTAAGCACAGGGAAATATCTGCTTCTAAATCCAAAACGCAGCTATCTAACAGAACGGTTGTCAATGTGTGCACTCAACTTCCAGAGTTAAACCCGTGTGTGGATTCAGCAGTCTGCAGAGACTTTCTCTGCAGAGTCCCAAAACAGGCGTTTTCAGCCCATTACCGGCATATGGAAGAAACAGCAGTAAGCACAGGGAAATATCTGCTTCTAAATCCAAAACGCAGCTATCTAACAGAACGGTTGTCAACGTGTGCACTCAACTTCCAGAGTAAAACCCGTGTGTGGATTCAGCAGTCTGCAAACACTTTCTCTGCAGAGTCCCAAAACAGGCGTTTTCAGCCCATTACCGGCATATGGAAGAAACAGCAGTAAGCACAGGGAAATATCTGCTTCTAAATCCAAAACGCAGCTATCTAACAGAACGGTTGTCAATGTGTGCACTCAACTTCCAGAGTTAAACCCGTGAGTGGATTCAGCAGTCTGCAAACACTTTCTCTGCAGAGTCCCAAAACAGGCGTTTTCAGCCCATTACCGGCATATGGAAGAAACAGCAGTAAGCACAGGGAAATATCTGCTACTAAATCCAAAACGCAACTATCTAACAGAACGGTTGTCAATGTGTGCACTCAACTTCCAGAGTTAAACCCGTGTGTGGATTCAGCAGTCTGCAAACACTTTCTCTGCAGAGTCCCAAAACAGGCGTTTTCAGCCCATTACCGGCATATGGAAGAAACAGCAGTAAGCACAGGGAAATATCTGCTACTAAATCCAAAA
>NW_026989444.1:0-86388 GCF_030222135.1 Aotus nancymaae
TGCCGGTAATGGGCTGAAAACGCCTGTTTTGGGACTCTGCAGAGAAAGTGTTTGCAGACTGCTGAATCCACACACGGGTTTAACTCTGGAAGTTGAGTGCACACATTGACAACCGTTCTGTTAGATAGCTGCGTTTTGGATTTAGAAGCAGATATTTCCCTGTGCTTACTGCTGCTTCTTCCATATGCCGGTAATGGGCTGAAAAAGCCTGTTTGGGGACTCTGCAGAGAAAGTGTTTGCAGACTGCTGAATCCACACACGGGTTTAACTCTGGAAGTTGAGTGCACACATTGACAACCGTTCTGTTAGATAGCTGCGTTTTGGATTTAGAAGCAGATATTTCCCTGTGCTTACTGTTGTTGCTTCCATATGCCGGTAATGGGCTGAAAACGCCTGTTTTGGGACTCTGCAGAGAAACTGTTTGCAGACTGCTGAATCCACACACGGGTTTAACTCTGGAAGTTGAGTGCACACATTGACAACCGTTCTGTTAGATAGCTGCGTTTTGGATTTAGAAGCAGATATTTCCCTGTGCTTACTGCTGTTGCTTCCATATGCCGGTAATGGGCTGAAAACGCCTGTTTTGGGACTCTGCAGAGAAAGTGTTTGCAGACTGCTGAATCCACACACGGGTTTAACTCTGGAAGTTGAGTGCACACATTGGCAACCGTTCTGTTAGATAGCTGCGTTTTGGATTTAGAAGCAGATATTTCCCTGTGCTTACTGCTGTTGCTTCCATATGCCGGTAATGGGCTGAAAACGCCTGTTTTGGGACTCTGCAGAGAAAGTGTTTGCAGACTGCTGAATCCACACACGGGTTTAACTCTGGAAGTTGAGTGCACACATTGACAACCGTTCTGTTAGATAGCTGCGTTTTGGATTTAGAAGCAGATATTTCCCTGTGCTTACTGCTGTTTCTTCCATATGCCGGTAATGGGCTGAAAACGCCTGTTTTGGGACTCTGCAGAGAAAGTGTTTGCAGACTGCTGAATCCACACACGGGTTTAACTCTGGAAGTTGAGTGCACACATTGACAACCGTTCTGTTAGATAGCTGCGTTTTGGATTTAGAAGCAGATATTTCCCTGTGCTTACTGCTGTTGCTTCCATATGCCGGTAATGGGCTGAAAACGCCTGTTTTGGGACTCTGCAGAGAAAGTGTTTGCAGACTGCTGAATCCACACACGGGTTTAACTCTGGAAGTTGAGTGCACACATTGACAACCGTTCTGTTAGATAGCTGCGTTTTGGATTTAGAAGCAGATATTTCCCTGGGCTTACTGCTGTTTCTTCCATATGCCGGTAATGGGCTGAAAACGCCTGTTTTGGGACTCTGCAGAGAAAGTGTTTGCAGACTGCTGAATCCACACACGGGTTTAACTCTGGAAGTTGAGTGCACACATTGACAACCGTTCTGTTAGATAGCTGCGTTTTGGATTTAGAAGCAGATATTTCCCTGGGCTTACTGCTGTTTCTTCCATATGCCGGTAATGGGCTGAAAACGCCTGTTTTGGGACTCTGCAGAGAAAGTGTTTGCAGACTGCTGAATCCACACACGGGTTTAACTCTGGAAGTTGAGTGCACACATTGACAACCGTTCTGTTAGATAGCTGCGTTTTGGATTTGGAAGCAGATATTTCCCTGTGCTTACTGCTGTTTCTTCCATATGCCGGTAATGGGCTGAAAACGCCTGTTTTGGGACTCTGCAGAGAAAGTGTTTGCAGACTGCTGAATCCACACACGGGTTTAACTCTGGAAGTTGAGTGCACACATTGACAACCGTTCTGTTAGATAGCTGCGTTTTGGATTTAGAAGCAGATATTTCCCTGTGCTTACTGCTGTTTCTTCCATATGCCGGTAATGGGCTGAAAACGCCTGTTTTGGGACTCTGCAGAGAAAGTGTTTGCAGACTGCTGAATCCACACACGGGTTTAACTCTGGAAGTTGAGTGCACACATTGACAACCGTTCTGTTAGATAGCTGCGTTTTGGATTTAGAAGCAGATATTTCCCTGTGCTTACTGCTGTTGCTTCCATATGCCGGTAATGGGCTGAAAACGCCTGTTTTGGGACTCTGCAGAGAAACTGTTTGCAGACTGCTGAATCCACACACGGGTTTAACTCTGGAAGTTGAGTGCACACATTGACAACCGTTCTGTTAGATAGCTGCGTTTTGGATTTAGAAGCAGATATTTCCCTGTGCTTACTGCTGTTGCTTCCATATGCCGGTAATGGGCTGAAAACGCCTGTTTTGGGACTCTGCAGAGAAACTGTTTGCAGACTGCTGAATCCACACACGGGTTTAACTCTGGAAGTTGAGTGCACACATTGACAACCGTTCTGTTAGATAGCTGCGTTTTGGATTTAGAAGCAGATATTTCCCTGGGCTTACTGCTGTTGCTTCCATATGCCGGTAATGGGCTGAAAACGCCTGTTTTGGGACTCTGCAGAGAAAGTGTTTGCAGACTGCTGAATCCACACACGGGTTTAACTCTGGAAGTTGAGTGCACACATTGACAACCGTTCTGTTAGATAGCTGCGTTTTGGATTTAGAAGCAGATATTTCCCTGTGCTTACTGCTGTTTCTTCCATATGCCGGTAATGGGCTGAAAACGCCTGTTTGGGGACTCTGCAGAGAAAGTGTTTGCAGAATGCTGAATCCACACACGGGTTTAACTCTTGAAGTTGAGTGCACACATTGACAACCGTTCTGTTAGATAGCTGCGTTTTGGATTTAGAAGCAGATATTTCCCTGTGCTTACTGCTGTTGCTTCCATATGCCGGTAATGGGCTGAAAACGCCTGTTTTGGGACTCTGCAGAGAAAGTGTTTGCAGACTGCTGAATCCACACACGGGTTTAACTCTGGAAGTTGAGTGCACACATTGACAACCGTTCTGTTAGATAGCTGCGTTTTGGATTTAGAAGCAGATATTTCCCTGTGCTTACTGCTGTTTCTTCCATATGCCGGTAATGGGCTGAAAACGCCTGTTTTGGGACTCTGCAGATAAAGTGTTTGCAGACTGCTGAATCCACACACGGGTTTAACTCTGGAAGTTGAGTGCACACATTGACAACCGTTCTGTTAGATAGCTGCGTTTTGGATTTAGAAGCAGATATTTCCCTGTGCTTACTGCTGCTTCTTCCATATGCCGGTAATGGGCTGAAAACGCCTGTTTTGGGACTCTGCAGAGAAAGTGTTTGCAGACTGCTGAATCCACACACGGGTTTAACTCTGGAAGTTGAGTGCACACATTGACAACCGTTCTGTTAGATAGCTGCGTTTTGGATTTAGAAGCAGATATTTCCCTGTGCTTACTGTTGTTGCTTCCATATGCCGGTAATGGGCTGAAAACGCCTGTTTTGGGACTCTGCAGAGAAACTGTTTGCAGACTGCTGAATCCACACACGGGTTTAACTCTGGAAGTTGAGTGCACACATTGACAACCGTTCTGTTAGATAGCTGCGTTTTGGATTTAGAAGCAGATATTTCCCTGTGCTTACTGCTGTTGCTTCCATATGCCGGTAATGGGCTGAAAACGCCTGTTTTGGGACTCTGCAGAGAAAGTGTTTGCAGACTGCTGAATCCACACACGGGTTTAACTCTGGAAGTTGAGTGCACACATTGACAACCGTTCTGTTAGATAGCTGCGTTTTGGATTTAGAAGCAGATATTTCCCTGTGCTTACTGCTGTTGCTTCCATATGCCGGTAATGGGCTGAAAACGCCTGTTTTGGGACTCTGCAGAGAAAGTGTTTGCAGACTGCTGAATCCACACACGGGTTTAACTCTGGAAGTTGAGTGCACACATTGACAACCGTTCTGTTAGATAGCTGCGTTTTGGATTTAGAAGCAGATATTTCCCTGTGCTTACTGCTGTTGCTTCCATATGCCGGTAATGGGCTGAAAACGCCTGTTTTGGGACTCTGCAGAGAAAGTGTTTGCAGACTGCTGAATCCACACACGGGTTTAACTCTGGAAGTTGAGTGCACACATTGACAACCGTTCTGTTAGATAGCTGCGTTTTGGATTTAGAAGCAGATATTTCCCTGTGCTTACTGCTGTTTCTTCCATATGCCGGTAATGGGCTGAAAACGCCTGTTTTGGGACTCTGCAGAGAAAGTGTTTGCAGACTGCTGAATCCACACACGGGTTTAACTCTGGAAGTTGAGTGCACACATTGACAACCGTTCTGTTAGATAGCTGCGTTTTGGATTTAGAAGCAGATATTTCCCTGGGCTTACTGCTGTTTCTTCCATATGCCGGTAATGGGCTGAAAACGCCTGTTTTGGGACTCTGCAGAGAAAGTGTTTGCAGACTGCTGAATCCACACACGGGTTTAACTCTGGAAGTTGAGTGCACACATTGACAACCGTTCTGTTAGATAGCTGCGTTTTGGATTTAGAAGCAGATATTTCCCTGGGCTTACTGCTGTTTCTTCCATATGCCGGTAATGGGCTGAAAACGCCTGTTTTGGGACTCTGCAGAGAAAGTGTTTGCAGACTGCTGAATCCACACACGGGTTTAACTCTGGAAGTTGAGTGCACACATTGACAACCGTTCTGTTAGATAGCTGCGTTTTGGATTTGGAAGCAGATATTTCCCTGTGCTTACTGCTGTTTCTTCCATATGCCGGTAATGGGCTGAAAACGCCTGTTTTGGGACTCTGCAGAGAAAGTGTTTGCAGACTGCTGAATCCACACACGGGTTTAACTCTGGAAGTTGAGTGCACACATTGACAACCGTTCTGTTAGATAGCTGCGTTTTGGATTTAGAAGCAGATATTTCCCTGTGCTTACTGCTGTTTCTTCCATATGCCGGTAATGGGCTGAAAACGCCTGTTTTGGGACTCTGCAGAGAAAGTGTTTGCAGACTGCTGAATCCACACACGGGTTTAACTCTGGAAGTTGAGTGCACACATTGACAACCGTTCTGTTAGATAGCTGCGTTTTGGATTTAGAAGCAGATATTTCCCTGTGCTTACTGCTGTTGCTTCCATATGCCGGTAATGGGCTGAAAACGCCTGTTTTGGGACTCTGCAGAGAAAGTGTTTGCAGACTGCTGAATCCACACACGGGTTTAACTCTGGAAGTTGAGTGCACACATTGACAACCGTTCTGTTAGATAGCTGCGTTTTGGATTTAGAAGCAGATATTTCCCTGTGCTTACTGCTGTTTCTTCCATATGCCGGTAATGGGCTGAAAACGCCTGTTTTGGGACTCTGCAGAGAAAGTGTTTGCAGACTGCTGAATCCACACACGGGTTTAACTCTGGAAGTTGAGTGCACACATTGACAACCGTTCTGTTAGATAGCTGCGTTTTGGATTTAGAAGCAGATATTTCCCTGTGCTTACTGCTGCTTCTTCCATATGCCGGTAATGGGCTGAAAAAGCCTGTTTGGGGACTCTGCAGAGAAAGTGTTTGCAGACTGCTGAATCCACACACGGGTTTAACTCTGGAAGTTGAGTGCACACATTGACAACCGTTCTGTTAGATAGCTGCGTTTTGGATTTAGAAGCAGATATTTCCCTGTGCTTACTGTTGTTGCTTCCATATGCCGGTAATGGGCTGAAAACGCCTGTTTTGGGACTCTGCAGAGAAACTGTTTGCAGACTGCTGAATCCACACACGGGTTTAACTCTGGAAGTTGAGTGCACACATTGACAACCGTTCTGTTAGATAGCTGCGTTTTGGATTTAGAAGCAGATATTTCCCTGTGCTTACTGCTGTTGCTTCCATATGCCGGTAATGGGCTGAAAACGCCTGTTTTGGGACTCTGCAGAGAAAGTGTTTGCAGACTGCTGAATCCACACACGGGTTTAACTCTGGAAGTTGAGTGCACACATTGACAACCGTTCTGTTAGATAGCTGCGTTTTGGATTTAGAAGCAGATATTTCCCTGTGCTTACTGCTGTTGCTTCCATATGCCGGTAATGGGCTGAAAACGCCTGTTTTGGGACTCTGCAGAGAAAGTGTTTGCAGACTGCTGAATCCACACACGGGTTTAACTCTGGAAGTTGAGTGCACACATTGACAACCGTTCTGTTAGATAGCTGCGTTTTGGATTTAGAAGCAGATATTTCCCTGTGCTTACTGCTGTTTCTTCCATATGCCGGTAATGGGCTGAAAACGCCTGTTTTGGGACTCTGCAGAGAAAGTGTTTGCAGACTGCTGAATCCACACACGGGTTTAACTCTGGAAGTTGAGTGCACACATTGACAACCGTTCTGTTAGATAGCTGCGTTTTGGATTTAGAAGCAGATATTTCCCTGTGCTTACTGCTGTTTCTTCCATATGCCGGTAATGGGCTGAAAACGCCTGTTTTGGGACTCTGCAGAGAAAGTGTTTGCAGACTGCTGAATCCACACACGGGTTTAACTCTGGAAGTTGAGTGCACACATTGACAACCGTTCTGTTAGATAGCTGCGTTTTGGATTTAGAAGCAGATATTTCCCTGGGCTTACTGCTGTTTCTTCCATATGCCGGTAATGGGCTGAAAACGCCTGTTTTGGGACTCTGCAGAGAAAGTGTTTGCAGACTGCTGAATCCACACACGGGTTTAACTCTGGAAGTTGAGTGCACACATTGACAACCGTTCTGTTAGATAGCTGCGTTTTGGATTTAGAAGCAGATATTTCCCTGTGCTTACTGCTGTTTCTTCCATATGCCGGTAATGGGCTGAAAACGCCTGTTTTGGGACTCTGCAGAGAAAGTGTTTGCAGACTGCTGAATCCACACACGGGTTTAACTCTGGAAGTTGAGTGCACACATTGACAACCGTTCTGTTAGATAGCTGCGTTTTGGATTTAGAAGCAGATATTTCCCTGTGCTTACTGCTGTTGCTTCCATATGCCGGTAATGGGCTGAAAACGCCTGTTTTGGGACTCTGCAGAGAAAGTGTTTGCAGACTGCTGAATCCACACACGGGTTTAACTCTGGAAGTTGAGTGCACACATTGACAACCGTTCTGTTAGATAGCTGCGTTTTGGATTTAGAAGCAGATATTTCCCTGTGCTTACTGCTGTTGCTTCCATATGCCGGTAATGGGCTGAAAACGCCTGTTTTGGGACTCTGCAGAGAAACTGTTTGCAGACTGCTGAATCCACACACGGGTTTAACTCTGGAAGTTGAGTGCACACATTGACAACCGTTCTGTTAGATAGCTGCGTTTTGGATTTAGAAGCAGATATTTCCCTGTGCTTACTGCTGTTGCTTCCATATGCCGGTAATGGGCTGAAAACGCCTGTTTTGGGACTCTGCAGAGAAACTGTTTGCAGACTGCTGAATCCACACACGGGTTTAACTCTGGAAGTTGAGTGCACACATTGACAACCGTTCTGTTAGATAGCTGCGTTTTGGATTTAGAAGCAGATATTTCCCTGGGCTTACTGCTGTTGCTTCCATATGCCGGTAATGGGCTGAAAACGCCTGTTTTGGGACTCTGCAGAGAAAGTGTTTGCAGACTGCTGAATCCACACACGGGTTTAACTCTGGAAGTTGAGTGCACACATTGACAACCGTTCTGTTAGATAGCTGCGTTTTGGATTTAGAAGCAGATATTTCCCTGTGCTTACTGCTGTTTCTTCCATATGCCGGTAATGGGCTGAAAACGCCTGTTTGGGGACTCTGCAGAGAAAGTGTTTGCAGACTGCTGAATCCACACACGGGTTTAACTCTGGAAGTTGAGTGCACACATTGACAACCGTTCTGTTAGATAGCTGCGTTTTGGATTTAGAAGCAGATATTTCCCTGTGCTTACTGCTGTTGCTTCCATATGCCGGTAATGGGCTGAAAACGCCTGTTTTGGGACTCTGCAGAGAAAGTGTTTGCAGACTGCTGAATCCACACGCGGGTTTAACTCTGGAAGTTCAGTGCACACATTGACAACCGTTCTGTTAGATAGCTGCGTTTTGGATTTAGAAGCAGATATTTCCCTGTGCTTACTGCTGTTTCTTCCATATGCCGGTAATGGGCTGAAAACGCCTGTTTTGGGACTCTGCAGATAAAGTGTTTGCAGACTGCTGAATCCACACACGGGTTTAACTCTGGAAGTTGAGTGCACACATTGACAACCGTTCTGTTAGATAGCTGCGTTTTGGATTTAGAAGCAGATATTTCCCTGTGCTTACTGCTGCTTCTTCCATATGCCGGTAATGGGCTGAAAACGCCTGTTTTGGGACTCTGCAGAGAAAGTGTTTGCAGACTGCTGAATCCACACACGGGTTTAACTCTGGAAGTTGAGTGCACACATTGACAACCGTTCTGTTAGATAGCTGCGTTTTGGATTTAGAAGCAGATATTTCCCTGTGCTTACTGTTGTTGCTTCCATATGCCGGTAATGGGCTGAAAACGCCTGTTTTGGGACTCTGCAGAGAAACTGTTTGCAGACTGCTGAATCCACAAACGGGTTTAACTCTGGAAGTTGAGTGCACACATTGACAACCGTTCTGTTAGATAGCTGCGTTTTGGATTTAGAAGCAGATATTTCCCTGTGCTTACTGCTGTTGCTTCCATATGCCGGTAATGGGCTGAAAACGCCTGTTTTGGGACTCTGCAGAGAAAGTGTTTGCAGACTGCTGAATCCACACACGGGTTTAACTCTGGAAGTTGAGTGCACACATTGACAACCGTTCTGTTAGATAGCTGCGTTTTGGATTTAGAAGCAGATATTTCCCTGTGCTTACTGCTGTTGCTTCCATATGCCGGTAATGGGCTGAAAACGCCTGTTTTGGGACTCTGCAGAGAAAGTGTTTGCAGACTGCTGAATCCACACACGGGTTTAACTCTGGAAGTTGAGTGCACACATTGACAACCGTTCTGTTAGATAGCTGCGTTTTGGATTTAGAAGCAGATATTTCCCTGTGCTTACTGCTGTTTCTTCCATATGCCGGTAATGGGCTGAAAACGCCTGTTTTGGGACTCTGCAGAGAAAGTGTTTGCAGACTGCTGAATCCACACACGGGTTTAACTCTGGAAGTTGAGTGCACACATTGACAACCGTTCTGTTAGATAGCTGCGTTTTGGATTTAGAAGCAGATATTTCCCTGTGCTTACTGCTGTTTCTTCCATATGCCGGTAATGGGCTGAAAACGCCTGTTTTGGGACTCTGCAGAGAAAGTGTTTGCAGACTGCTGAATCCACACACGGGTTTAACTCTGGAAGTTGAGTGCACACATTGACAACCGTTCTGTTAGATAGCTGCGTTTTGGATTTAGAAGCAGATATTTCCCTGGGCTTACTGCTGTTTCTTCCATATGCCGGTAATGGGCTGAAAACGCCTGTTTTGGGACTCTGCAGAGAAAGTGTTTGCAGACTGCTGAATCCACACACGGGTTTAACTCTGGAAGTTGAGTGCACACATTGACAACCGTTCTGTTAGATAGCTGCGTTTTGGATTTAGAAGCAGATATTTCCCTGGGCTTACTGCTGTTTCTTCCATATGCCGGTAATGGGCTGAAAACGCCTGTTTTGGGACTCTGCAGAGAAAGTGTTTGCAGACTGCTGAATCCACACACGGGTTTAACTCTGGAAGTTGAGTGCACACATTGACAACCGTTCTGTTAGATAGCTGCGTTTTGGATTTAGAAGCAGATATTTCCCTGTGCTTACTGCTGTTTCTTCCATATGCCGGTAATGGGCTGAAAACGCCTGTTTTGGGACTCTGCAGAGAAAGTGTTTGCAGACTGCTGAATCCACACACGGGTTTAACTCTGGAAGTTGAGTGCACACATTGACAACCGTTCTGTTAGATAGCTGCGTTTTGGATTTAGAAGCAGATATTTCCCTGTGCTTACTGCTGTTTCTTCCATATGCCGGTAATGGGCTGAAAACGCCTGTTTTGGGACTCTGCAGAGAAAGTGTTTGCAGACTGCTGAATCCACACACGGGTTTAACTCTGGAAGTTGAGTGCACACATTGACAACCGTTCTGTTAGATAGCTGCGTTTTGGATTTAGAAGCAGATATTTCCCTGTGCTTACTGCTGCTTCTTCCATATGCCGGTAATGGGCTGAAAAAGCCTGTTTGGGGACTCTGCAGAGAAAGTGTTTGCAGACTGCTGAATCCACACACGGGTTTAACTCTGGAAGTTGAGTGCACACATTGACAACCGTTCTGTTAGATAGCTGCGTTTTGGATTTAGAAGCAGATATTTCCCTGTGCTTACTGTTGTTGCTTCCATATGCCGGTAATGGGCTGAAAACGCCTGTTTTGGGACTCTGCAGAGAAACTGTTTGCAGACTGCTGAATCCACACACGGGTTTAACTCTGGAAGTTGAGTGCACACATTGACAACCGTTCTGTTAGATAGCTGCGTTTTGGATTTAGAAGCAGATATTTCCCTGTGCTTACTGCTGTTGCTTCCATATGCCGGTAATGGGCTGAAAACGCCTGTTTTGGGACTCTGCAGAGAAAGTGTTTGCAGACTGCTGAATCCACACACGGGTTTAACTCTGGAAGTTGAGTGCACACATTGACAACCGTTCTGTTAGATAGCTGCGTTTTGGATTTAGAAGCAGATATTTCCCTGTGCTTACTGCTGTTGCTTCCATATGCCGGTAATGGGCTGAAAACGCCTGTTTTGGGACTCTGCAGAGAAAGTGTTTGCAGACTGCTGAATCCACACACGGGTTTAACTCTGGAAGTTGAGTGCACACATTGACAACCGTTCTGTTAGATAGCTGCGTTTTGGATTTAGAAGCAGATATTTCCCTGTGCTTACTGCTGTTTCTTCCATATGCCGGTAATGGGCTGAAAACGCCTGTTTTGGGACTCTGCAGAGAAAGTGTTTGCAGACTGCTGAATCCACACACGGGTTTAACTCTGGAAGTTGAGTGCACACATTGACAACCGTTCTGTTAGATAGCTGCGTTTTGGATTTAGAAGCAGATATTTCCCTGTGCTTACTGCTGTTGCTTCCATATGCCGGTAATGGGCTGAAAACGCCTGTTTTGGGACTCTGCAGAGAAAGTGTTTGCAGACTGCTGAATCCACACACGGGTTTAACTCTGGAAGTTGAGTGCACACATTGACAACCGTTCTGTTAGATAGCTGCGTTTTGGATTTAGAAGCAGATATTTCCCTGGGCTTACTGCTGTTTCTTCCATATGCCGGTAATGGGCTGAAAACGCCTGTTTTGGGACTCTGCAGAGAAAGTGTTTGCAGACTGCTGAATCCACACACGGGTTTAACTCTGGAAGTTGAGTGCACACATTGACAACCGTTCTGTTAGATAGCTGCGTTTTGGATTTAGAAGCAGATATTTCCCTGGGCTTACTGCTGTTTCTTCCATATGCCGGTAATGGGCTGAAAACGCCTGTTTTGGGACTCTGCAGAGAAAGTGTTTGCAGACTGCTGAATCCACACACGGGTTTAACTCTGGAAGTTGAGTGCACACATTGACAACCGTTCTGTTAGATAGCTGCGTTTTGGATTTGGAAGCAGATATTTCCCTGTGCTTACTGCTGTTTCTTCCATATGCCGGTAATGGGCTGAAAACGCCTGTTTTGGGACTCTGCAGAGAAAGTGTTTGCAGACTGCTGAATCCACACACGGGTTTAACTCTGGAAGTTGAGTGCACACATTGACAACCGTTCTGTTAGATAGCTGCGTTTTGGATTTAGAAGCAGATATTTCCCTGTGCTTACTGCTGTTTCTTCCATATGCCGGTAATGGGCTGAAAACGCCTGTTTTGGGACTCTGCAGAGAAAGTGTTTGCAGACTGCTGAATCCACACACGGGTTTAACTCTGGAAGTTGAGTGCACACATTGACAACCGTTCTGTTAGATAGCTGCGTTTTGGATTTAGAAGCAGATATTTCCCTGTGCTTACTGCTGTTGCTTCCATATGCCGGTAATGGGCTGAAAACGCCTGTTTTGGGACTCTGCAGAGAAAGTGTTTGCAGACTGCTGAATCCACACACGGGTTTAACTCTGGAAGTTGAGTGCACACATTGACAACCGTTCTGTTAGATAGCTGCGTTTTGGATTTAGAAGCAGATATTTCCCTGTGCTTACTGCTGTTGCTTCCATATGCCGGTAATGGGCTGAAAACGCCTGTTTTGGGACTCTGCAGAGAAACTGTTTGCAGACTGCTGAATCCACACACGGGTTTAACTCTGGAAGTTGAGTGCACACATTGACAACCGTTCTGTTAGATAGCTGCGTTTTGGATTTAGAAGCAGATATTTCCCTGTGCTTACTGCTGTTGCTTCCATATGCCGGTAATGGGCTGAAAACGCCTGTTTTGGGACTCTGCAGAGAAACTGTTTGCAGACTGCTGAATCCACACACGGGTTTAACTCTGGAAGTTGAGTGCACACATTGATAACCGTTCTGTTAGATAGCTGCGTTTTGGATTTAGAAGCAGATATTTCCCTGGGCTTACTGCTGTTGCTTCCATATGCCGGTAATGGGCTGAAAACGCCTGTTTTGGGACTCTGCAGAGAAAGTGTTTGCAGACTGCTGAATCCACACACGGGTTTAACTCTGGAAGTTGAGTGCACACATTGACAACCGTTCTGTTAGATAGCTGCGTTTTGGATTTAGAAGCAGATATTTCCCTGTGCTTACTGCTGTTTCTTCCATATGCCGGTAATGGGCTGAAAACGCCTGTTTGGGGACTCTGCAGAGAAAGTGTTTGCAGAATGCTGAATCCACACACGGGTTTAACTCTGGAAGTTGAGTGCACACATTGACAACCGTTCTGTTAGATAGCTGCGTTTTGGATTTGGAAGCAGATATTTCCCTGTGCTTACTGCTGTTGCTTCCATATGCCGGTAATGGGCTGAAAACGCCTGTTTTGGGACTCTGCAGAGAAAGTGTTTGCAGACTGCTGAATCCACACACGGGTTTAACTCTGGAAGTTGAGTGCACACATTGACAACCGTTCTGTTAGATAGCTGCGTTTTGGATTTAGAAGCAGATATTTCCCTGTGCTTACTGCTGTTTCTTCCATATGCCGGTAATGGGCTGAAAACGCCTGTTTTGGGACTCTGCAGATAAAGTGTTTGCAGACTGCTGAATCCACACACGGGTTTAACTCTGGAAGTTGAGTGCACACATTGACAACCGTTCTGTTAGATAGCTGCGTTTTGGATTTAGAAGCAGATATTTCCCTGTGCTTACTGCTGCTTCTTCCATATGCCGGTAATGGGCTGAAAACGCCTGTTTTGGGACTCTGCAGAGAAAGTGTTTGCAGACTGCTGAATCCACACACGGGTTTAACTCTGGAAGTTGAGTGCACACATTGACAACCGTTCTGTTAGATAGCTGCGTTTTGGATTTAGAAGCAGATATT
This sequence comes from Aotus nancymaae, assembly GCF_030222135.1. Lineage (NCBI taxonomy): Eukaryota > Metazoa > Chordata > Mammalia > Primates > Aotidae > Aotus > Aotus nancymaae. The sequence continues at coordinate 13,292 of NW_026989444.1, forward strand.
TCCCTGTGCTTACTGTTGTTGCTTCCATATGCCGGTAATGGGCTGAAAACGCCTGTTTTGGGACTCTGCAGAGAAACTGTTTGCAGACTGCTGAATCCACACACGGGTTTAACTCTGGAAGTTGAGTGCACACATTGACAACCGTTCTGTTAGATAGCTGCGTTTTGGATTTAGAAGCAGATATTTCCCTGTGCTTACTGCTGTTGCTTCCATATGCCGGTAATGGGCTGAAAACGCCTGTTTTGGGACTCTGCAGAGAAAGTGTTTGCAGACTGCTGAATCCACACACGGGTTTAACTCTGGAAGTTGAGTGCACACATTGACAACCGTTCTGTTAGATAGCTGCGTTTTGGATTTAGAAGCAGATATTTCCCTGTGCTTACTGCTGTTGCTTCCATATGCCGGTAATGGGCTGAAAACGCCTGTTTTGGGACTCTGCAGAGAAAGTGTTTGCAGACTGCTGAATCCACACACGGGTTTAACTCTGGAAGTTGAGTGCACACATTGACAACCGTTCTGTTAGATAGCTGCGTTTTGGATTTAGAAGCAGATATTTCCCTGTGCTTACTGCTGTTGCTTCCATATGCCGGTAATGGGCTGAAAACGCCTGTTTTGGGACTCTGCAGAGAAAGTGTTTGCAGACTGCTGAATCCACACACGGGTTTAACTCTGGAAGTTGAGTGCACACATTGACAACCGTTCTGTTAGATAGCTGCGTTTTGGATTTAGAAGCAGATATTTCCCTGTGCTTACTGCTGTTTCTTCCATATGCCGGTAATGGGCTGAAAACGCCTGTTTTGGGACTCTGCAGAGAAAGTGTTTGCAGACTGCTGAATCCACACACGGGTTTAACTCTGGAAGTTGAGTGCACACATTGACAACCGTTCTGTTAGATAGCTGCGTTTTGGATTTAGAAGCAGATATTTCCCTGGGCTTACTGCTGTTTCTTCCATATGCCGGTAATGGGCTGAAAACGCCTGTTTTGGGACTCTGCAGAGAAAGTGTTTGCAGACTGCTGAATCCACACACGGGTTTAACTCTGGAAGTTGAGTGCACACATTGACAACCGTTCTGTTAGATAGCTGCGTTTTGGATTTAGAAGCAGATATTTCCCTGGGCTTACTGCTGTTTCTTCCATATGCCGGTAATGGGCTGAAAACGCCTGTTTTGGGACTCTGCAGAGAAAGTGTTTGCAGACTGCTGAATCCACACACGGGTTTAACTCTGGAAGTTGAGTGCACACATTGACAACCGTTCTGTTAGATAGCTGCGTTTTGGATTTGGAAGCAGATATTTCCCTGTGCTTACTGCTGTTTCTTCCATATGCCGGTAATGGGCTGAAAACGCCTGTTTTGGGACTCTGCAGAGAAAGTGTTTGCAGACTGCTGAATCCACACACGGGTTTAACTCTGGAAGTTGAGTGCACACATTGACAACCGTTCTGTTAGATAGCTGCGTTTTGGATTTAGAAGCAGATATTTCCCTGTGCTTACTGCTGTTTCTTCCATATGCCGGTAATGGGCTGAAAACGCCTGTTTTGGGACTCTGCAGAGAAAGTGTTTGCAGACTGCTGAATACACACACGGGTTTAACTCTGGAAGTTGAGTGCACACATTGACAACCGTTCTGTTAGATAGCTGCGTTTTGGATTTAGAAGCAGATATTTCCCTGTGCTTACTGCTCTTGCTTCCATATGCCGGTAATGGGCTGAAAACGCCTGTTTTGGGACTCTGCAGAGAAAGTGTTTGCAGACTGCTGAATCCACACACGGGTTTAACTCTGGAAGTTGAGTGCACACATTGACAACCGTTCTGTTAGATAGCTGCGTTTTGGATTTAGAAGCAGATATTTCCCTGTGCTTACTGCTGTTGCTTCCATATGCCGGTAATGGGCTGAAAACGCCTGTTTTGGGACTCTGCAGAGAAACTGTTTGCAGACTGCTGAATCCACACACGGGTTTAACTCTGGAAGTTGAGTGCACACATTGACAACCGTTCTGTTAGATAGCTGCGTTTTGGATTTAGAAGCAGATATTTCCCTGTGCTTACTGCTGTTGCTTCCATATGCCGGTAATGGGCTGAAAACGCCTGTTTTGGGACTCTGCAGAGAAACTGTTTGCAGACTGCTGAATCCACACACGGGTTTAACTCTGGAAGTTGAGTGCACACATTGACAACCGTTCTGTTAGATAGCTGCGTTTTGGATTTAGAAGCAGATATTTCCCTGGGCTTACTGCTGTTGCTTCCATATGCCGGTAATGGGCTGAAAACGCCTGTTTTGGGACTCTGCAGAGAAAGTGTTTGCAGACTGCTGAATCCACACACGGGTTTAACTCTGGAAGTTGAGTGCACACATTGACAACCGTTCTGTTAGATAGCTGCGTTTTGGATTTAGAAGCAGATATTTCCCTGTGCTTACTGCTGTTTCTTCCATATGCCGGTAATGGGCTGAAAACGCCTGTTTGGGGACTCTGCAGAGAAAGTGTTTGCAGACTGCTGAATCCACACACGGGTTTAACTCTGGAAGTTGAGTGCACACATTGACAACCGTTCTGTTAGATAGCTGCGTTTTGGATTTAGAAGCAGATATTTCCCTGTGCTTACTGCTGCTTCTTCCATATGCCGGTAATGGGCTGAAAACGCCTGTTTTGGGACTCTGCAGAGAAAGTGTTTGCAGACTGCTGAATCCACACACGGGTTTAACTCTGGAAGTTGAGTGCACACATTGACAACCGTTCTGTTAGATAGCTGCGTTTTGGATTTAGAAGCAGATATTTCCCTGTGCTTACTGCTGTTTCTTCCATATGCCGGTAATGGGCTGAAAACGCCTGTTTTGGGACTCTGCAGAGAAAGTGTTTGCAGACTGCTGAATCCACACACGGGTTTATCTCCGGAAGTTGAGTGCACACATTGACAACCGTTCTGTTAGATAGCTGCGTTTTGGATTTAGAAGCAGATATTTCCCTGTGCTTACTGCTGTTTCTTCCATATGCCGGTAATGGGCTGAAAACGCCTGTTTTGGGACTCTGCAGAGAAAGTGTTTGCAGACTGCTGAATCCACACACGGGTTTAACTCTGGAAGTTCAGTGCACACATTGACAACCGTTCTGTTAGATAGCTCCGTTTTGGATTTAGAAGCAGATATTTCCCTGTGCTTACTGCTGTTTCTTCCATATGCCGGTAATGGGCTGAAAACGCCTGTTTGGGGACTCTGCAGAGAAAGTGTTTGCAGACTGCTGAATCCACACACGGGTTTAACTCTGGAAGTTGAGTGCACACATTGACAACCGTTCTGTTAGATAGCTGCGTTTTGGATTTAGAAGCAGATATTTCCCTGTGCTTACTGCTGTTGCTTCCATATGCCGGTAATGGGCTGAAAACGCCTGTTTTGGGACTCTGCAGAGAAAGTGTTTGCAGACTGCTGAATCCACACACGGGTTTAACTCTGGAAGTTGAGTGCACACATTGACAACCGTTCTGTTAGATAGCTGCGTTTTGGATTTAGAAGCAGATATTTCCCTGTGCTTACTGCTGTTTCTTCCATATGCCGGTAATGGGCTGAAAACGCCTGTTTTGGGACTCTGCCGAGAAGATGTTTGCAGACTGCTGAATCCACACTCGGGTTTATCTCTGGAAGTTGAGTGCACGCATTGACAACCATTCAGTTAGATAGCTGCCTTTTGGTTTTAGAAGCAGTTATTTCTCTTTACAGCATATACTCTCATTCACTCTGGAATATCCAAACGCAGCTCCTAAAAGAAACGGGTTTCTAAGTATAATCAGATATTTCTCTTTACATCTTGTACCCCAGTACACTCTGATATATGCATACGCAGCTCCTGGAAGAAACGTGTTTGTAACTCGCTGAATCTGTGCATATATTGAAGTCTCTTAGGTGAATGAACACACAGCAGAGGAGTTTGAAAAAAACATTTCTTCCATGTTATAGATGCACTGTTACTGCTATTGCTTTTAGGCTGGTGTTTTCCTGGAAATGTTGGTTTTAGAATTTCCATATAAATGGTTTGTAAACTGCTGCTTAAGTGGAGCAGTTTAATTCGTTAAGTTGAATGCCCTCATTCACAATCATTCTGTTAGCTAGCTCCGTTTTGGTTTTAGAAGCCTGTGTTTCTAGTTACAGCATATACTCCCATTCATTCTGGAATAGCCAAACGCAGCTCCCAGAATAGACGTGTTTCTAAGTCGCTGAATTTAAACATAGATTCAACTCCCTTAGGTGAACAAACACACAGCACAGCAGTTTGAAAGAAACGTTTTATTTGAGTTTTAGACGCAGTCTTATTGCTATTTCTCAGAGGCCGGTATTTTGCTGGGAATGTCTGTTTTAGAATCTGCACAAAAATCTTTTCTAAACTGCTGCATAGAAACAACAGTTTATCTCAATAAGCTGAATGCACACAGTGACAACCATTCTGTTAGATGGCTCCGCGTTTGTTTTAGAACCAGATAGTTCACTTTAAACCTTATACTCCAGTACACTCTGGAATATGCAAATGCAGCTCCTGGAAGAAACGTGTTTCTTACTCGCTGAATCTGAACATATACTCAAGACTCTTAGGTGAATGAACACAGAGCAGAGCATTTTGAAGAAAACGTTTCTTCTATGTTATAGATGCAGTCTTACTGCTACTTCTTTTAGGCTGGGGTTTTGCTGCAAATGTTGATTTTAGAATTTGCATATAAAGGGTTTCTAAACTGCTGCCTAAGAAGAGCAGATTAACCCTTTAAGTTAAATGCACACATTCACAACCATTCTGTTAGATAGCTCCGTTTTGGTTTTAGAAACAGATATTTCTCTTTACAGCATTTACTCCCATACACTCTGGAATATCGAAATGCAGCTCCTAGAATAAACGTGTTTCAAACTCGCTGAATCCAAACATAGATTCAACGACCTTTGGTGAACGAACACACTGCAGAGCAGTTTGAAAGAAACGTTCCCTCTGAGTTTTAGACGCAGTCTTACTGCTATTTCTTATAGGCCGGTATTTTGCTGGAAATGTCTGTTTGAGAATCTACACAGAAATGTTTTCTAAACTGCTGCATACAAACAGCAGTTTAGCTCAGTAAGTTGAATGCACACATTGACAACCATTCCATTAGATCATCCGTTTTTCTTTTGGAATGAGACATTTGTCTTTACATCTTATACTCCAGTATACTCTGGAATAGGCAAACACAGCTCCTGGAAGAAACGTGTTGCTAACTAGCTGAATCTGAACATATATTCAAGTCTCTTATATGAATGAACACACAGCAGAGCAGTTTGAAAACAGTTTCTTCCATGTTAAAGATGCAGTCTTGCTGCTATTTCCTATAGGCTGGTGTTTTGCTGGAAAGTTCTCTATGAGAATTTGCATATAAAGGGTTTCTAAAGTGCTGCATGAGAAGAGCAGTTTACCTCTTTAAGCCGAAGGCACACATTCACAACCACTCTGCTAGATAGATCCATTTTGGTTTTAGAAACAGATATTTCTCTTTACAGAATATACTCCCATTCAATCTGGAATATCCAAAGACAGCTCCTAGAATAAACGTGTTTCTATCTCGCTGAATCTGAACATAGATTCAACTCCCTTAGGTCAAAGAACACATGGCCGAGCAGTTTGAAAGAAACGTTTCTTCTGAGTTTTAGACGCAGTCTTAATGCTCTTTCTTATATATGCCGGGACTGGGCCGGAAAGGCCTGTTTTGAGACTCTGCAAGAAAGTGTTTGCAGACTGCTGAATCCACACACGGGTTTAACTCTGGAAGTTGAGTGCACACATTGACAACCGTTCTGTTAGATAGCTGCGTTTTGGATTTAGAAGCAGATATTTCCCTGTGCTTACTGCTGTTTCTTCCATATGCCGGTAATGGGCTGAAAACGCCTGTTTTGGGACTCTGCAGAGAAAGTGTTTGCAGACTGCTGAATCCACACACGGGTTTAACTCTGGAAGTTGAGTGCACACATTGACAACCGTTCTGTTAGATAGCTGCGTTTTGGATTTAGAAGCAGATATTTCCCTGTGCTTACTGCTGCTTCTTCCATATGCCGGTAATGGGCTGAAAACGCCTGTTTGGGGACTCTGCAGAGAAAGTGTTTGCAGACTGCTGAATCCACACACGGGTTTAACTCTGGAAGTTGAGTGCACACATTGACAACCGTTCTGTTAGATAGCTGCGTTTTGGATTTAGAAGCAGATATTTCCCTGTGCTTACTGCTGTTTCTTCCATATGCCGGTAATGGGCTGAAAACGCCTGTTTTGGGACTCTGCAGAGAAAGTGTTTGCAGACTGCTGAATCCACACACGGGTTTAACTCCGGAAGTTGAGTGCACACATTGACAACCGTTCTGTTAGATAGCTGCGTTTTGGATTTAGAAGCAGATATTTCCCTGTGCTTACTGCTGTTTCTTCCATATGCCGGTAATGGGCTGAAAACGCCTGTTTTGGGACTCTGCAGAGAAAGTGTTTGCAGACTGCTGAATCCACACACGGGTTTAACTCTGGAAGTTGAGTGCACACATTGACAACCGTTCTGTTAGATAGCTGCGTTTCGGATTTAGAAGCAGATATTTCCCTGTGCTTACTGCTGTTTCTTCCATATGCCGGTAATGGGCTGAAAACGCCTGTTTTGGGACTCTGCAGAGAAACTGTTTGCAGGCTGCTGAATCCACACACGGGTTTAACTCTGGAAGTTGAGTGCACACATTGACAACCGTTCTGTTAGATAGCTGCGTTTTGGATTTAGAAGCAGATATTTCCCTGTGCTTACTGCTGTTTCTTCCATATGCCGGTAATGGGCTGAAAACGCCTGTTTGGGGACTCTGCAGAGAAAGTGTTTGCAGACTGCTGAATCCACACACGGGTTTAACTCTGGAAGTTGAGTGCACACATTGACAACCGTTCTGTTAGATAACTGCGTTTTGGATTTAGAAGCAGATATTTCCCTGTGCTTACTGCTGTTTCTTCCATATGCCGGTATTGGGCTGAAAACGCCTGTTTTGGGACTCTGCAGAGAAAGTGTTTGCAGACTGCTGAATACACACACGGGTTTAACTCTGGAAGTTGAGTGCACACATTGACAACCGTTCTGTTAGATAGCTGCGTTTTGGATTTAGAAGCAGATATTTCCCTGTGCTTACTGCTGTTTCTTCCATATGCCGGTAATGGGCTGAAAACGCCTGTTTGGGGACTCTGCAGAGAAAGTGTTTGCAGACTGCTGAATCCACACACCGGTTTAACTCTGGAAGTTGAGTGCACACATTGACAATCGTTCTGTTAGATAGCTGCGTTTTGGATTTAGAAGCAGATATTTCCCTGTGCTTACTGCTGTTGCTTCCATATGCCGGTAATGGGCTGAAAACGCCTGTTTGGGGACTCTGCAGAGAAAGTGTTTGCAGACTGCTGAATCCACACACGGGTTTAACTCTGGAAGTTGAGTGCACACATTGACAACCGTTCTGTTAGATAGCTGCGTTTTGGATTTAGAAGCAGATATTTCCCTGTGCTTACTGCTGTTGCTTCCATATGCCGGTAATGGGCTGAAAACGCCTGTTTTGGGACTCTGCAGAGAAACTGTTTGCAGACTGCTGAATCCACACACGGGTTTAACTCTGGAAGTTGAGTGCACACATTGACAACCGTTCTGTTAGATAGCTGCGTTTTGGATTTAGAAGCAGATATTTCCCTGTGCTTACTGCTGTTTCTTCCATATGCCGGTAATGGGCTGAAAACGCCTGTTTTGGGACTCTGCAGAGAAAGTGTTTGCAGACTGCTGAATCCACACACGGGTTTAACTCTGGAAGTTGAGTGCACACATTGACAACCGTTCTGTTAGATAGCTGCGTTTTGGATTTAGAAGCAGATATTTCCCTGGGCTTACTGCTGTTGCTTCCATATGCCGGTAATGGGCTGAAAACGCCTGTTTTGGGACTCTGCAGATAAAGTGTTTGCAGACTGCTGAATCCACACACGGGTTTAACTCTGGAAGTTGAGTGCACACATTGACAACCGTTCTGTTAGATAGCTGCGTTTTGGATTTAGAAGCAGATATTTCCCTGTGCTTACTGCTGTTTCTTCCATATGCCGGTAATGGGCTGAAAACGCCTGTTTGGGGACTCTGCAGAGAAAGTGTTTGCAGACTGCTGAATCCACACACGGGTTTAACTCTGGAAGTTGAGTGCACACATTGACAACCGTTCTGTTAGATAGCTGCGTTTTGGATTTAGAAGCAGATATTTCCCTGTGCTTACTGCTGTTTCTTCCATATGCCGGTAATGGGCTGAAAACGCCTGTTTGGGGACTCTGCAGAGAAACTGTTTGCAGACTGCTGAATCCACACACGGGTTTAACTCTGGAAGTTGAGTGCACACATTGACAACCGTTCTGTTAGATAGCTGCGTTTTGGATTTAGAAGCAGATATTTCCCTGTGCTTACTGCTGTTTCTTCCATATGCCGGTAATGGGCTGAAAACGCCTGTTTGGGGACTCTGCAGAGAAAGTGTTTGCAGACTGCTGAATCCACACACGGGTTTAACTCTGGAAGTTGAGTGCACACATTGACAACCGTTCTGTTAGATAGCTGCGTTTTGGATTTAGAAGCAGATATTTCCCTGTGCTTACTGCTGTTGCTTCCATATGCCGGTAATGGGCTGAAAACGCCTGTTTTGGGACTCTGCAGAGAAAGTGTTTGCAGACTGCTGAATCCACACACGGGTTTAACTCTGGAAGTTGAGTGCACACATTGACAACCGTTCTGTTAGATAGCTGCGTTTTGGATTTAGAAGCAGATATTTCCCTGTGCTTACTGCTGTTGCTTCCATATGCCGGTAATGGGCTGAAAACGCCTGTTTTGGGACTCTGCAGAGAAAGTGTTTGCAGACTGCTGAATCCACACACGGGTTTAACTCTGGAAGTTGAGTGCACACATTGACAACCGTTCTGTTAGATAGCTGCGTTTTGGATTTAGAAGCAGATATTTCCCTATGCTTACTGCTGTTGCTTCCATATGCCGGTAATGGGCTGAAAACGCCTGTTTTGGGACTCTGCAGAGAAAGTGTTTGCAGACTGCTGAATCCACACACGGGTTTAACTCTGGAAGTTGAGTGCACACATTGACAACCGTTCTGTTAGATAGCTGCGTTTTGGATTTAGAAGCAGATATTTCCCTGTGCTTACTGCTGTTGCTTCCATATGCCGGTAATGGGCTGAAAACGCCTGTTTTGGGACTCTGCAGAGAAAGTGTTTGCAGACTGCTGAATCCACACACGGGTTTAACTCTGGAAGTTGAGTGCACACATTGACAACCGTTCTGTTAGATAGCTGCGTTTTGGATTTAGAAGCAGATATTTCCCTGGGCTTACTGCTGTTGCTTCCATATGCCGGTAATGGGCTGAAAACGCCTGTTTTGGGACTCTGCAGAGAAAGTGTTTGCAGACTGCTGAATCCACACACGGGTTTAACTCTGGAAGTTGAGTGCACACATTGACAACCGTTCTGTTAGATAGCTGCGTTTTGGATTTAGAAGCAGATATTTCCCTGTGCTTACTGCTGTTTCTTCCATATGCCGGTAATGGGCTGAAAACGTCTGTTTTGGGACTCTGCAGAGAAAGTGTTTGCAGACTGCTGAATCCACACACGGGTTTAACTCTGGAAGTTGAGTGCACACATTGACAACCGTTCTGTTAGATAGCTGCGTTTTGGATTTAGAAGCAGATATTTCCCTGTGCTTACTGCTGTTTCTTCCATATGCCGGTAATGGGCTGAAAACGCCTGTTTTGGGACTCTGCAGAGAAACTGTTTGCAGACTGCTGAATCCACACACGGGTTTAACTCTGGAAGTTGAGTGCACACATTGACAACCGTTCTGTTAGATAGCTGCGTTTTGGATTTAGAAGCAGATATTTCCCTGGGCTTACTGCTGTTGCTTCCATATGCCGGTAATGGGCTGAAAACGCCTGTTTTGGGACTCTGCAGAGAAAGTGTTTGCAGACTGCTGAATCCACACACGGGTTTAACTCTGGAAGTTGAGTGCACACATTGACAACCGTTCTGTTAGATAGCTGCGTTTTGGATTTAGAAGCAGATATTTCCCTGTGCTTACTGCTGTTGCTTCCATATGCCGGTAATGGGCTGAAAACGCCTGTTTTCGGACTCTGCAGAGAAACTGTTTGCAGACTGCTGAATCCACACACGGGTTTAACTCTGGAAGTTGAGTGCACACATTGACAACCGTTCTGTTAGATAGCTGCGTTTTGGATTTAGAAGCAGATATTTCCCTGTGCTTACTGCTGTTGCTTCCATATGCCGGTAATGGGCTGAAAACGCCTGTTTTGGGACTCTGCAGAGAAAGTGTTTGCAGACTGCTGAATCCACACACGGGTTTAACTCTGGAAGTTGAGTGCACACATTGACAACCGTTCTGTTAGATAGCTGCGTTTTGGATTTAGAAGCAGATATTTCCCTGGGCTTACTGCTGTTTCTTCCATATGCCGGTAATGGGCTGAAAACGCCTGTTTTGGGACTCTGCAGAGAAAGTGTTTGCAGACTGCTGAATCCACACACGGGTTTAACTCTGGAAGTTGAGTGCACACATTGACAACCGTTCTGTTAGATAGCTGCGTTTTGGATTTAGAAGCAGATATTTCCCTGGGCTTACTGCTGTTTCTTCCATATGCCGGTAATGGGCTAAAAACGCCTGTTTTGGGACTCTGCAGAGAAACTGTTTGCAGACTGCTGAATCCACACACGGGTTTAACTCTGGAAGTTGAGTGCACACATTGACAACCGTTCTGTTAGATAGCTGCGTTTTGGATTTAGAAGCAGATATTTCCCTGGGCTTACTGCTGTTGCTTCCATATGCCGGTAATGGGCTGAAAACGCCTGTTTTGGGACTCTGCAGAGAAAGTGTTTGCAGACTGCTGAATCCACACACGGGTTTAACTCTGGAAGTTGAGTGCACACATTGACAACCGTTCTGTTAGATAGCTGCGTTTTGGATTTAGAAGCAGATATTTCCCTGTGCTTACTGCTGTTTCTTCCATATGCCGGTAATGGGCTGAAAACGCCTGTTTGGGGACTCTGCAGAGAAAGTGTTTGCAGACTGCTGAATCCACACACGGGTTTAACTCTGGAAGTTGAGTGCACACATTGACAACCGTTCTGTTAGATAGCTGCGTTTTGGATTTAGAAGCAGATATTTCCCTGTGCTTACTGCTGCTTCTTCCATATGCCGGTAATGGGCTGAAAACGCCTGTTTTGGGACTCTGCAGAGAAAGTGTTTGCAGACTGCTGAATCCACACACGGGTTTAACTCTGGAAGTTGAGTGCACACATTGACAACCGTTCTGTTAGATAGCTGCGTTTTGGATTTAGAAGCAGATATTTCCCTGTGCTTACTGCTGTTTCTTCCATATGCCGGTAATGGGCTGAAAACGCCTGTTTTGGGACTCTGCAGAGAAAGTGTTTGCAGACTGCTGAATCCACACACGGGTTTAACTCCGGAAGTTGAGTGCACACATTGACAACCGTTCTGTTAGATAGCTGCGTTTTGGATTTAGAAGCAGATATTTCCCTGTGCTTACTGCTGTTTCTTCCATATGCCGGTAATGGGCTGAAAACGCCTGTTTTGGGACTCTGCAGAGAAAGTGTTTGCAGACTGCTGAATCCACACACGGGTTTAACTCTGGAAGTTCAGTGCACACATTGACAACCGTTCTGTTAGATAGCTCCGTTTTGGATTTAGAAGCAGATATTTCCCTGTGCTTACTGCTGTTTCTTCCATATGCCGGTAATGGGCTGAAAACGCCTGTTTGGGGACTCTGCAGAGAAAGTGTTTGCAGACTGCTGAATCCACACACGGGTTTAACTCTGGAAGTTGAGTGCACACATTGACAACCGTTCTGTTAGATAGCTGCGTTTTGGATTTAGAAGCAGATATTTCCCTGTGCTTACTGCTGTTGCTTCCATATGCCGGTAATGGGCTGAAAACGCCTGTTTTGGGACTCTGCAGAGAAAGTGTTTGCAGACTGCTGAATCCACACACGGGTTTAACTCTGGAAGTTGAGTGCACACATTGACAACCGTTCTGTTAGATAGCTGCGTTTTGGATTTAGAAGCAGATATTTCCCTGTGCTTACTGCTGTTTCTTCCATATGCCGGTAATGGGCTGAAAACGCCTGTTTTGGGACTCTGCCGAGAAGATGTTTGCAGACTGCTGAATCCACACTCGGGTTTATCTCTGGAAGTTGAGTGCACGCATTGACAACCATTCAGTTAGATAGCTGCCTTTTGGTTTTAGAAGCAGTTATTTCTCTTTACAGCATATACTCTCATTCACTCTGGAATATCCAAACGCAGCTCCTAAAAGAAACGGGTTTCTAAGTATAATCAGATATTTCTCTTTGCATCTTGTACCCCAGTACACTCTGATATATGCATACGCAGCTCCTGGAAGAAACGTGTTTGTAACTCGCTGAATCTGTGCATATATTGAAGTCTCTTAGGTGAATGAACACACAGCAGAGGAGTTTGAAAAAAACATTTCTTCCATGTTATAGATGCACTGTTACTGCTATTGCTTTTAGGCTGGTGTTTTCCTGGAAATGTTGGTTTTAGAATTTCCATATAAATGGTTTGTAAACTGCTGCTTAAGTGGAGCAGTTTAATTCGTTAAGTTGAATGCCCTCATTCACAATCATTCTGTTAGCTAGCTCCGTTTTGGTTTTAGAAGCCTGTGTTTCTAGTTACAGCATATACTCCCATTCATTCTGGAATAGCCAAACGCAGCTCCCAGAATAGACGTGTTTCTAAGTCGCTGAATTTAAACATAGATTCAACTCCCTTAGGTGAACAAACACACAGCACAGCAGTTTGAAAGAAACGTTTTATTTGAGTTTTAGACGCAGTCTTATTGCTATTTCTCAGAGGCCGGTATTTTGCTGGGAATGTCTGTTTTAGAATCTGCACAAAAATCTTTTCTAAACTGCTGCATAGAAACAACAGTTTATCTCAATAAGCTGAATGCACACAGTGACAACCATTCTGTTAGATGGCTCCGCGTTTGTTTTAGAACCAGATAGTTCACTTTAAACCTTATACTCCAGTACACTCTGGAATATGCAAATGCAGCTCCTGGAAGAAACGTGTTTCTTACTCGCTGAATCTGAACATATACTCAAGACTCTTAGGTGAATGAACACAGAGCAGAGCATTTTGAAGAAAACGTTTCTTCTATGTTATAGATGCAGTCTTACTGCTACTTCTTTTAGGCTGGGGTTTTGCTGCAAATGTTGATTTTAGAATTTGCATATAAAGGGTTTCTAAACTGCTGCCTAAGAAGAGCAGATTAACCCTTTAAGTTAAATGCACACATTCACAACCATTCTGTTAGATAGCTCCGTTTTGGTTTTAGAAACAGATATTTCTCTTTACAGCATTTACTCCCATACACTCTGGAATATCGAAATGCAGCTCCTAGAATAAACGTGTTTCAAACTCGCTGAATCCAAACATAGATTCAACGACCTTTGGTGAACGAACACACTGCAGAGCAGTTTGAAAGAAACGTTCCCTCTGAGTTTTAGACGCAGTCTTACTGCTATTTCTTATAGGCCGGTATTTTGCTGGAAATGTCTGTTTGAGAATCTACACAGAAATGTTTTCTAAACTGCTGCATACAAACAGCAGTTTAGCTCAGTAAGTTGAATGCACACATTGACAACCATTCCATTAGATCATCCGTTTTTCTTTTGGAATGAGACATTTGTCTTTACATCTTATACTCCAGTATACTCTGGAATAGGCAAACACAGCTCCTGGAAGAAACGTGTTGCTAACTAGCTGAATCTGAACATATATTCAAGTCTCTTATATGAATGAACACACAGCAGAGCAGTTTGAAAACAGTTTCTTCCATGTTAAAGATGCAGTCTTGCTGCTATTTCCTATAGGCTGGTGTTTTGCTGGAAAGTTCTCTATGAGAATTTGCATATAAAGGGTTTCTAAAGTGCTGCATGAGAAGAGCAGTTTACCTCTTTAAGCCGAAGGCACACATTCACAACCACTCTGCTAGATAGATCCATTTTGGTTTTAGAAACAGATATTTCTCTTTACAGAATATACTCCCATTCAATCTGGAATATCCAAAGACAGCTCCTAGAATAAACGTGTTTCTATCTCGCTGAATCTGAACATAGATTCAACTCCCTTAGGTCAAAGAACACATGGCCGAGCAGTTTGAAAGAAACGTTTCTTCTGAGTTTTAGACGCAGTCTTAATGCTCTTTCTTATATATGCCGGGACTGGGCCGGAAAGGCCTGTTTTGAGACTCTGCAAGAAAGTGTTTGCAGACTGCTGAATCCACACACGGGTTTAACTCTGGAAGTTGAGTGCACACATTGACAACCGTTCTGTTAGATAGCTGCGTTTTGGATTTAGAAGCAGATATTTCCCTGTGCTTACTGCTGTTTCTTCCATATGCCGGTAATGGGCTGAAAACGCCTGTTTTGGGACTCTGCAGAGAAAGTGTTTGCAGACTGCTGAATCCACACAGGGGTTTAACTCTGGAAGTTGAGTGCACACATTGACAACCGTTCTGTTAGATAGCTGCGTTTTGGATTTAGAAGCAGATATTTCCCTGTGCTTACTGCTGTTTCTTCCATATGCCGGTAATGGGCTGAAAACGCCTGTTTTGGGACTCTGCAGAGAAAGTGTTTGCAGACTGCTGAATCCACACACGGGTTTAACTCTGGAAGTTGAGTGCACACATTGACAACCGTTCTGTTAGATAGCTGCGTTTTGGATTTAGAAGCAGATATTTCCCTGTGCTTACTGCTGCTTCTTCCATATGCCGGTAATGGGCTGAAAACGCCTGTTTGGGGACTCTGCAGAGAAAGTGTTTGCAGACTGCTGAATCCACACACGGGTTTAACTCTGGAAGTTGAGTGCACACATTGACAACCGTTCTGTTAGATAGCTGCGTTTTGGATTTAGAAGCAGATATTTCCCTGTGCTTACTGCTGTTTCTTCCATATGCCGGTAATGGGCTGAAAACGCCTGTTTTGGGACTCTGCAGAGAAAGTGTTTGCAGACTGCTGAATCCACACACGGGTTTAACTCCGGAAGTTGAGTGCACACATTGACAACCGTTCTGTTAGATAGCTGCGTTTTGGATTTAGAAGCAGATATTTCCCTGTGCTTACTGCTGTTTCTTCCATATGCCGGTAATGGGCTGAAAACGCCTGTTTTGGGACTCTGCAGAGAAAGTGTTTGCAGACTGCTGAATCCACACACGGGTTTAACTCTGGAAGTTGAGTGCACACATTGACAACCGTTCTGTTAGATAGCTGCGTTTTGGATTTAGAAGCAGATATTTCCCTGTGCTTACTGCTGTTTCTTCCATATGCCGGTAATGGGCTGAAAACGCCTGTTTTGGGACTCTGCAGAGAAACTGTTTGCAGGCTGCTGAATCCACACACGGGTTTAACTCTGGAAGTTGAGTGCACACATTGACAACCGTTCTGTTAGATAGCTGCGTTTTGGATTTAGAAGCAGATATTTCCCTGTGCTTACTGCTGTTTCTTCCATATGCCGGTAATGGGCTGAAAACGCCTGTTTGGGGACTCTGCAGAGAAAGTGTTTGCAGACTGCTGAATCCACACACGGGTTTAACTCTGGAAGTTGAGTGCACACATTGACAACCGTTCTGTTAGATAACTGCGTTTTGGATTTAGAAGCAGATATTTCCCTGTGCTTACTGCTGTTTCTTCCATATGCCGGTATTGGGCTGAAAACGCCTGTTTTGGGACTCTGCAGAGAAAGTGTTTGCAGACTGCTGAATACACACACGGGTTTAACTCTGGAAGTTGAGTGCACACATTGACAACCGTTCTGTTAGATAGCTGCGTTTTGGATTTAGAAGCAGATATTTCCCTGTGCTTACTGCTGTTTCTTCCATATGCCGGTAATGGGCTGAAAACGCCTGTTTGGGGACTCTGCAGAGAAAGTGTTTGCAGACTGCTGAATCCACACACCGGTTTAACTCTGGAAGTTGAGTGCACACATTGACAATCGTTCTGTTAGATAGCTGCGTTTTGGATTTAGAAGCAGATATTTCCCTGTGCTTACTGCTGTTGCTTCCATATGCCGGTAATGGGCTGAAAACGCCTGTTTGGGGACTCTGCAGAGAAAGTGTTTGCAGACTGCTGAATCCACACACGGGTTTAACTCTGGAAGTTGAGTGCACACATTGACAACCGTTCTGTTAGATAGCTGCGTTTTGGATTTAGAAGCAGATATTTCCCTGTGCTTACTGCTGTTGCTTCCATATGCCGGTAATGGGCTGAAAACGCCTGTTTTGGGACTCTGCAGAGAAACTGTTTGCAGACTGCTGAATCCACACACGGGTTTAACTCTGGAAGTTGAGTGCACACATTGACAACCGTTCTGTTAGATAGCTGCGTTTTGGATTTAGAAGCAGATATTTCCCTGTGCTTACTGCTGTTTCTTCCATATGCCGGTAATGGGCTGAAAACGCCTGTTTTGGGACTCTGCAGAGAAAGTGTTTGCAGACTGCTGAATCCACACACGGGTTTAACTCTGGAAGTTGAGTGCACACATTGACAACCGTTCTGTTAGATAGCTGCGTTTTGGATTTATAAGCAGATATTTCCCTGTGCTTACTGCTGTTTCTTCCATATGCCGGTAATGGGCTGAAAACGCCTGTTTGGGGACTCTGCAGAGAAACTGTTTGCAGACTGCTGAATCCACACACGGGTTTAACTCTGGAAGTTGAGTGCACACATTGACAACCGTTCTGTTAGATAGCTGCGTTTTGGATTTAGAAGCAGATATTTCCCTGTGCTTACTGCTGTTTCTTCCATATGCCGGTAATGGGCTGAAAACGCCTGTTTGGGGACTCTGCAGAGAAAGTGTTTGCAGACTGCTGAATCCACACACGGGTTTAACTCTGGAAGTTGAGTGCACACATTGACAACCGTTCTGTTAGATAGCTGCGTTTTGGATTTAGAAGCAGATATTTCCCTGTGCTTACTGCTGTTTCTTCCATATGCCGGTAATGGGCTGAAAACGCCTGTTTTGGGACTCTGCAGAGAAAGTGTTTGCAGACTGCTGAATACACACACGGGTTTAACTCTGGAAGTTGAGTGCACACATTGACAACCGTTCTGTTAGATAGCTGCGTTTTGGATTTAGAAGCAGATATTTCCCTGTGCTTACTGCTGTTTCTTCCATATGCCGGTAATGGGCTGAAAACGCCTGTTTTGGGACTCTGCAGAGAAAGTGTTTGCAGACTGCTGAATCCACACACGGGTTTAACTCTGGAAGTTGAGTGCACACATTGACAACCGTTCTGTTAGATAGCTGCGTTTTGGATTTAGAAGCAGATATTTCCCTGTGCTTACTGCTGTTTCTTCCATATGCCGGTAATGGGCTGAAAACGCCTGTTTTGGGACTCTGCAGAGAAAGTGTTTGCAGACTGCTGAATACACACACGGGTTTAACTCTGGAAGTTGAGTGCACACATTGACAACCGTTCTGTTAGATAGCTGCGTTTTGGATTTAGAAGCAGATATTTCCCTGTGCTTACTGCTGTTTCTTCCATATGCCGGTAATGGGCTGAAAACGCCTGTTTTGGGACTCTGCAGAGAAAGTGTTTGCAGACTGCTGAATCCACACACGGGTTTAACTCTGGAAGTTGAGTGCACACATTGACAACCGTTCTGTTAGATAGCTGCGTTTTGGATTTAGAAGCAGATATTTCCCTGTGCTTACTGCTGTTGCTTCCATATGCCGGTAATGGGCTGAAAACGCCTGTTTTGGGACTCTGCAGAGAAACTGTTTGCAGACTGCTGAATCCACACACGGGTTTAACTCTGGAAGTTGAGTGCACACATTGACAACCGTTCTGTTAGATAGCTGCGTTTTGGATTTAGAAGCAGATATTTCCCTGTGCTTACTGCTGTTGCTTCCATATGCCGGTAATGGGCTGAAAACGCCTGTTTTGGGACTCTGCAGAGAAAGTGTTTGCAGACTGCTGAATCCACACACGGGTTTAACTCTGGAAGTTGAGTGCACACATTGACAACCGTTCTGTTAGATAGCTGCGTTTTGGATTTAGAAGCAGATATTTCCCTGGGCTTACTGCTGTTGCTTCCATATGCCGGTAATGGGCTGAAAACGCCTGTTTTGGGACTCTGCAGAGAAAGTGTTTGCAGACTGCTGAATCCACACACGGGTTTAACTCTGGAAGTTGAGTGCACACATTGACAACCGTTCTGTTAGAGAGCTGCCTTTTGGATTTAGAAGCAGATATTTCCCTGTGCTTACTGCTGTTTCTTCCATATGCCGGTAATGGGCTGAAAACGTCTGTTTTGGGACTCTGCAGAGAAAGTGTTTGCAGACTGCTGAATCCACACACGGGTTTAACTCTGGAAGTTGAGTGCACACATTGACAACCGTTCTGTTAGATAGCTGCGTTTTGGATTTAGAAGCAGATATTTCCCTGTGCTTACTGCTGTTTCTTCCATATGCCGGTAATGGGCTGAAAACGCCTGTTTTGGGACTCTGCAGAGAAACTGTTTGCAGACTGCTGAATCCACACACGGGTTTAACTCTGGAAGTTGAGTGCACACATTGACAACCGTTCTGTTAGATAGCTGCGTTTTGGATTTAGAAGCAGATATTTCCCTGGGCTTACTGCTGTTGCTTCCATATGCCGGTAATGGGCTGAAAACGCCTGTTTTGGGACTCTGCAGAGAAAGTGTTTGCAGACTGCTGAATCCACACACGGGTTTAACTCTGGAAGTTGAGTGCACACATTGACAACCGTTCTGTTAGATAGCTGCGTTTTGGATTTAGAAGCAGATATTTCCCTGTGCTTACTGCTGTTGCTTCCATATGCCGGTAATGGGCTGAAAACGCCTGTTTTGGGACTCTGCAGAGAAACTGTTTGCAGACTGCTGAATCCACACACGGGTTTAACTCTGGAAGTTGAGTGCACACATTGACAACCGTTCTGTTAGATAGCTGCGTTTTGGATTTAGAAGCAGATATTTCCCTGTGCTTACTGCTGTTGCTTCCATATGCCGGTAATGGGCTGAAAACGCCTGTTTTGGGACTCTGCAGAGAAAGTGTTTGGAGACTGCTGAATCCACACACGGGTTTAACTCTGGAAGTTGAGTGCACACATTGACAACCGTTCTGTTAGATAGCTGCGTTTTGGATTTAGAAGCAGATATTTCCCTGGGCTTACTGCTGTTTCTTCCATATGCCGGTAATGGGCTGAAAACGCCTGTTTTGGGACTCTGCAGAGAAAGTGTTTGCAGACTGCTGAATCCACACACGGGTTTAACTCTGGAAGTTGAGTGCACACATTGACAACCGTTCTGTTAGATAGCTGCGTTTTGGATTTAGAAGCAGATATTTCCCTGGGCTTACTGCTGTTTCTTCCATATGCCGGTAATGGGCTGAAAACGCCTGTTTGGGGACTCTGTAGAGAAAGTGTTTGCAGACTGCTGAATCCACACACGGGTTTAACTCTGGAAGTTGAGTGCACACATTGACAACCGTTCTGTTAGATAGCTGCGTTTTGGATTTAGAAGCAGATATTTCCCTGGGCTTACTGCTGTTTCTTCCATATGCCGGTAATGGGCTAAAAACGCCTGTTTTGGGACTCTGCAGAGAAACTGTTTGCAGACTGCTGAATCCACACACGGGTTTAACTCTGGAAGTTGAGTGCACACATTGACAACCGTTCTGTTAGATAGCTGCGTTTTGGATTTAGAAGCAGATATTTCCCTGGGCTTACTGCTGTTTCTTCCATATGCCGGTAATGGGCTGAAAACTCCTGTTTTGGGACTCTGCAGAGAAAGTGTTTGCAGACTGCTGAATCCACACACGGGTTTAACTCTGGAAGTTGAGTGCACACATTGACAACCGTTCTGTTAGATAGCTGCGTTTTGGATTTAGAAGCAGATATTTCCCTGGGCTTACTGCTGTTTCTTCCATATGCCGGTAATGGGCTGAAAACGCCTGTTTTGGGACTCTGCAGAGAAAGTGTTTGCAGACTGCTGAATCCACACACGGGTTTAACTCTGGAAGTTGAGTGCACACATTGACAACCGTTCTGTTAGATAGCTGCGTTTTGGATTTAGAAGCAGATATTTCCCTGTGCTTACTGCTGTTTCTTCCATATGCCGGTAATGGGCTGAAAACGCCTGTTTGGGGACTCTGCAGAGAAAGTGTTTGCAGACTGCTGAATCCACACACGGGTTTAACTCTGGAAGTTGAGTGCACACATTGACAACCGTTCTGTTAGATAGCTGCGTTTTGGATTTAGAAGCAGATATTTCCCTGTGCTTACTGCTGTTGCTTCCATATGCCGGTAATGGAGTGAAAACGCCTGTTTTGGGACTCTGCAGAGAAAGTGTTTGCAGACTGCTGAATGCACACACGGGTTTAACTCTGGAAGTTGAGTGCACACATTGACAACCGTTCTGTTAGATAGCTGCGTTTTGGATTTAGAAGCAGATATTTCCCTGGGCTTACTGCTGTTTCTTCCATATGCCGGTAATGGGCTGAAAACGCCTGTTTTGGGACTCTGCAGAGAAAGTGTTTGCAGACTGCTGAATCCACACACGGGTTTAACTCTGGAAGTTGAGTGCACACATTGACAACCGTTCTGTTAGATAGCTGCGTTTTGGATTTAGAAGCAGATATTTCCCTGGGCTTACTGCTGTTGCTTCCATATGCCGGTAATGGGCTGAAAACGCCTGTTTTGGGACTCTGCAGAGAAAGTGTTTGCAGACTGCTGAATCCACACACGGGTTTAACTCTGGAAGTTGAGTGCACACATTGACAACCGTTCTGTTAGATAGCTGCGTTTTGGATTTAGAAGCAGATATTTCCCTGTGCTTACTGCTGTTTCTTCCATATGCCGGTAATGGGCTGAAAACGCCTGTTTGGGGACTCTGCAGAGAAAGTGTTTGCAGACTGCTGAATCCACACACGGGTTTAACTCTGGAAGTTGAGTGCACACATTGACAACCGTTCTGTTAGATAGCTGCGTTTTGGATTTAGAAGCAGATATTTCCCTGTGCTTACTGCTGCTTCTTCCATATGCCGGTAATGGGCTGAAAACGCCTGTTTTGGGACTCTGCAGAGAAAGTGTTTGCAGACTGCTGAATCCACACACGGGTTTAACTCTGGAAGTTGAGTGCACACATTGACAACCGTTCTGTTAGATAGCTGCGTTTTGGATTTAGAAGCAGATATTTCCCTGTGCTTACTGCTGTTTCTTCCATATGCCGGTAATGGGCTGAAAACGCCTGTTTTGGGACTCTGCAGAGAAAGTGTTTGCAGACTGCTGAATCCACACACGGGTTTAACTCCGGAAGTTGAGTGCACACATTGACAACCGTTCTGTTAGATAGCTGCGTTTTGGATTTAGAAGCAGATATTTCCCTGTGCTTACTGCTGTTTCTTCCATATGCCGGTAATGGGCTGAAAACGCCTGTTTTGGGACTCTGCAGAGAAAGTGTTTGCAGACTGCTGAATCCACACACGGGTTTAACTCTGGAAGTTCAGTGCACACATTGACAACCGTTCTGTTAGATAGCTCCGTTTTGGATTTAGAAGCAGATATTTCCCTGTGCTTACTGCTGTTTCTTCCATATGCCGGTAATGGGCTGAAAACGCCTGTTTTGGGACTCTGCAGAGAAAGTGTTTGCAGACTGCTGAATCCACACACGGGTTTAACTCTGGAAGTTGAGTGCACACATTGACAACCGTTCTGTTAGATAGCTGCGTTTTGGATTTAGAAGCAGATATTTCCCTGTGCTTACTGCTGTTGCTTCCATATGCCGGTAATGGGCTGAAAACGCCTGTTTTGGGACTCTGCAGAGAAAGTGTTTGCAGACTGCTGAATCCACACACGGGTTTAACTCTGGAAGTTGAGTGCACACATTGACAACCGTTCTGTTAGATAGCTGCGTTTTGGATTTAGAAGCAGATATTTCCCTGTGCTTACTGCTGTTTCTTCCATATGCCGGTAATGGGCTGAAAACGCCTGTTTTGGGACTCTGCCGAGAAGATGTTTGCAGACTGCTGAATCCACACTCGGGTTTATCTCTGGAAGTTGAGTGCACGCATTGACAACCATTCAGTTAGATAGCTGCCTTTTGGTTTTAGAAGCAGTTATTTCTCTTTACAGCATATACTCTCATTCACTCTGGAATATCCAAACGCAGCTCCTAAAAGAAACGGGTTTCTAAGTATAATCAGATATTTCTCTTTACATCTTGTACCCCAGTACACTCTGATATATGCATACGCAGCTCCTGGAAGAAACGTGTTTGTAACTCGCTGAATCTGTGCATATATTGAAGTCTCTTAGGTGAATGAACACACAGCAGAGGAGTTTGAAAAAAACATTTCTTCCATGTTATAGATGCACTGTTACTGCTATTGCTTTTAGGCTGGTGTTTTCCTGGAAATGTTGGTTTTAGAATTTCCATATAAATGGTTTGTAAACTGCTGCTTAAGTGGAGCAGTTTAATTCGTTAAGTTGAATGCCCTCATTCACAATCATTCTGTTAGCTAGCTCCGTTTTGGTTTTAGAAGCCTGTGTTTCTAGTTACAGCATATACTCCCATTCATTCTGGAATAGCCAAACGCAGCTCCCAGAATAGACGTGTTTCTAAGTCGCTGAATTTAAACATAGATTCAACTCCCTTAGGTGAACAAACACACAGCACAGCAGTTTGAAAGAAACGTTTTATTTGAGTTTTAGACGCAGTCTTATTGCTATTTCTCAGAGGCCGGTATTTTGCTGGGAATGTCTGTTTTAGAATCTGCACAAAAATCTTTTCTAAACTGCTGCATAGAAACAACAGTTTATCTCAATAAGCTGAATGCACACAGTGACAACCATTCTGTTAGATGGCTCCGCGTTTGTTTTAGAACCAGATAGTTCACTTTAAACCTTATACTCCAGTACACTCTGGAATATGCAAATGCAGCTCCTGGAAGAAACGTGTTTCTTACTCGCTGAATCTGAACATATACTCAAGACTCTTAGGTGAATGAACACAGAGCAGAGCATTTTGAAGAAAACGTTTCTTCTATGTTATAGATGCAGTCTTACTGCTACTTCTTTTAGGCTGGGGTTTTGCTGCAAATGTTGATTTTAGAATTTGCATATAAAGGGTTTCTAAACTGCTGCCTAAGAAGAGCAGATTAACCCTTTAAGTTAAATGCACACATTCACAACCATTCTGTTAGATAGCTCCGTTTTGGTTTTAGAAACAGATATTTCTCTTTACAGCATTTACTCCCATACACTCTGGAATATCGAAATGCAGCTCCTAGAATAAACGTGTTTCAAACTCGCTGAATCCAAACATAGATTCAACGACCTTTGGTGAACGAACACACTGCAGAGCAGTTTGAAAGAAACGTTCCCTCTGAGTTTTAGACGCAGTCTTACTGCTATTTCTTATAGGCCGGTATTTTGCTGGAAATGTCTGTTTGAGAATCTACACAGAAATGTTTTCTAAACTGCTGCATACAAACAGCAGTTTAGCTCAGTAAGTTGAATGCACACATTGACAACCATTCCATTAGATCATCCGTTTTTCTTTTGGAATGAGACATTTGTCTTTACATCTTATACTCCAGTATACTCTGGAATAGGCAAACACAGCTCCTGGAAGAAACGTGTTGCTAACTAGCTGAATCTGAACATATATTCAAGTCTCTTATATGAATGAACACACAGCAGAGCAGTTTGAAAACAGTTTCTTCCATGTTAAAGATGCAGTCTTGCTGCTATTTCCTATAGGCTGGTGTTTTGCTGGAAAGTTCTCTATGAGAATTTGCATATAAAGGGTTTCTAAAGTGCTGCATGAGAAGAGCAGTTTACCTCTTTAAGCCGAAGGCACACATTCACAACCACTCTGCTAGATAGATCCATTTTGGTTTTAGAAACAGATATTTCTCTTTACAGAATATACTCCCATTCAATCTGGAATATCCAAAGACAGCTCCTAGAATAAACGTGTTTCTATCTCGCTGAATCTGAACATAGATTCAACTCCCTTAGGTCAAAGAACACATGGCCGAGCAGTTTGAAAGAAACGTTTCTTCTGAGTTTTAGACGCAGTCTTAATGCTCTTTCTTATATATGCCGGGACTGGGCCGGAAAGGCCTGTTTTGAGACTCTGCAAGAAAGTGTTTGCAGACTGCTGAATCCACACACGGGTTTAACTCTGGAAGTTGAGTGCACACATTGACAACCGTTCTGTTAGATAGCTGCGTTTTGGATTTAGAAGCAGATATTTCCCTGTGCTTACTGCTGTTTCTTCCATATGCCGGTAATGGGCTGAAAACGCCTGTTTTGGGACTCTGCAGAGAAAGTGTTTGCAGACTGCTGAATCCACACACGGGTTTAACTCTGGAAGTTGAGTGCACACATTGACAACCGTTCTGTTAGATAGCTGCGTTTCGGATTTAGAAGCAGATATTTCCCTGTGCTTACTGCTGTTTCTTCCATATGCCGGTAATGGGCTGAAAACGCCTGTTTTGGGACTCTGCAGAGAAACTGTTTGCAGGCTGCTGAATCCACACACGGGTTTAACTCTGGAAGTTGAGTGCACACATTGACAACCGTTCTGTTAGATAGCTGCGTTTTGGATTTAGAAGCAGATATTTCCCTGTGCTTACTGCTGTTTCTTCCATATGCCGGTAATGGGCTGAAAACGCCTGTTTGGGGACTCTGCAGAGAAAGTGTTTGCAGACTGCTGAATCCACACACGGGTTTAACTCTGGAAGTTGAGTGCACACATTGACAACCGTTCTGTTAGATAACTGCGTTTTGGATTTAGAAGCAGATATTTCCCTGTGCTTACTGCTGTTTCTTCCATATGCCGGTATTGGGCTGAAAACGCCTGTTTTGTGACTCTGCAGAGAAAGTGTTTGCAGACTGCTGAATACACACACGGGTTTAACTCTGGAAGTTGAGTGCACACATTGACAACCGTTCTGTTAGATAGCTGCGTTTTGGATTTAGAAGCAGATATTTCCCTGTGCTTACTGCTGTTTCTTCCATATGCCGGTAATGGGCTGAAAACGCCTGTTTGGGGACTCTGCAGAGAAAGTGTTTGCAGACTGCTGAATCCACACACCGGTTTAACTCTGGAAGTTGAGTGCACACATTGACAATCGTTCTGTTAGATAGCTGCGTTTTGGATTTAGAAGCAGATATTTCCCTGTGCTTACTGCTGTTGCTTCCATATGCCGGTAATGGGCTGAAAACGCCTGTTTGGGGACTCTGCAGAGAAAGTGTTTGCAGACTGCTGAATCCACACACGGGTTTAACTCTGGAAGTTGAGTGCACACATTGACAACCGTTCTGTTAGATAGCTGCGTTTTGGATTTAGAAGCAGATATTTCCCTGTGCTTACTGCTGTTGCTTCCATATGCCGGTAATGGGCTGAAAACGCCTGTTTTGGGACTCTGCAGAGAAACTGTTTGCAGACTGCTGAATCCACACACGGGTTTAACTCTGGAAGTTGAGTGCACACATTGACAACCGTTCTGTTAGATAGCTGCGTTTTGGATTTAGAAGCAGATATTTCCCTGTGCTTACTGCTGTTTCTTCCATATGCCGGTAATGGGCTGAAAACGCCTGTTTTGGGACTCTGCAGAGAAAGTGTTTGCAGACTGCTGAATCCACACACGGGTTTAACTCTGGAAGTTGAGTGCACACATTGACAACCGTTCTGTTAGATAGCTGCGTTTTGGATTTAGAAGCAGATATTTCCCTGGGCTTACTGCTGTTGCTTCCATATGCCGGTAATGGGCTGAAAACGCCTGTTTTGGGACTCTGCAGAGAAAGTGTTTGCAGACTGCTGAATCCACACACGGGTTTAACTCTGGAAGTTGAGTGCACACATTGACAACCGTTCTGTTAGATAGCTGCGTTTTGGATTTAGAAGCAGATATTTCCCTGTGCTTACTGCTGTTTCTTCCATATGCCGGTAATGGGCTGAAAACGCCTGTTTTGGGACTCTGCAGAGAAAGTGTTTGCAGACTGCTGAATCCACACACGGGTTTAACTCTGGAAGTTGAGTGCACACATTGACAACCGTTCTGTTAGATAGCTGCGTTTTGGATTTATAAGCAGATATTTCCCTGTGCTTACTGCTGTTTCTTCCATATGCCGGTAATGGGCTGAAAACGCCTGTTTGGGGACTCTGCAGAGAAAGTGTTTGCAGACTGCTGAATCCACACACGGGTTTAACTCTGGAAGTTGAGTGCACACATTGACAACCGTTCTGTTAGATAGCTGCGTTTTGGATTTAGAAGCAGATATTTCCCTGTGCTTACTGCTGTTTCTTCCATATGCCGGTAATGGGCTGAAAACGCCTGTTTGGGGACTCTGCAGAGAAAGTGTTTGCAGACTGCTGAATCCACACACGGGTTTAACTCTGGAAGTTGAGTGCACACATTGACAACCGTTCTGTTAGATAGCTGCGTTTTGGATTTAGAAGCAGATATTTCCCTGTGCTTACTGCTGTTTCTTCCATATGCCGGTAATGGGCTGAAAACGCCTGTTTTGGGACTCTGCAGAGAAAGTGTTTGCAGACTGCTGAATCCACACACGGGTTTAACTCTGGAAGTTGAGTGCACACATTGACAACCGTTCTGTTAGATAGCTGCGTTTTGGATTTAGAAGCAGATATTTCCCTGTGCTTACTGCTGTTGCTTCCATATGCCGGTAATGGGCTGAAAACGCCTGTTTTGGGACTCTGCAGAGAAAGTGTTTGCAGACTGCTGAATCCACACACGGGTTTAACTCTGGAAGTTGAGTGCACACATTGACAACCGTTCTGTTAGATAGCTGCGTTTTGGATTTAGAAGCAGATATTTCCCTGTGCTTACTGCTGTTGCTTCCATATGCCGGTAATGGGCTGAAAACGCCTGTTTTGGGACTCTGCAGAGAAACTGTTTGCAGACTGCTGAATCCACACACGGGTTTAACTCTGGAAGTTGAGTGCACACATTGACAACCGTTCCGTTAGATAGCTGCGTTTTGGATTTAGAAGCAGATATTTCCCTGTGCTTACTGCTGTTGCTTCCATATGCCGGTAATGGGCTGAAAACGCCTGTTTTGGGACTCTGCAGAGAAAGTGTTTGCAGACTGCTGAATCCACACACGGGTTTAACTCTGGAAGTTGAGTGCACACATTGACAACCGTTCTGTTAGATAGCTGCGTTTTGGATTTAGAAGCAGATATTTCCCTGGGCTTACTGCTGTTGCTTCCATATGCCGGTAATGGGCTGAAAACGCCTGTTTTGGGACTCTGCAGAGAAAGTGTTTGCAGACTGCTGAATCCACACACGGGTTTAACTCTGGAAGTTGAGTGCACACATTGACAACCGTTCTGTTAGATAGCTGCGTTTTGGATTTAGAAGCAGGTATTTCCCTGTGCTTACTGCTGTTTCTTCCATATGCCGGTAATGGGCTGAAAACGTCTGTTTTGGGACTCTGCAGAGAAAGTGTTTGCAGACTGCTGAATCCACACACGGGTTTAACTCTGGAAGTTGAGTGCACACATTGACAACCGTTCTGTTAGATAGCTGCGTTTTGGATTTAGAAGCAGGTATTTCCCTGTGCTTACTGCTGTTTCTTCCATATGCCGGTAATGGGCTGAAAACGCCTGTTTTGGGACTCTGCAGAGAAACTGTTTGCAGACTGCTGAATCCACACACGGGTTTAACTCTGGAAGTTGAGTGCACACATTGACAACCGTTCTGTTAGATAGCTGCGTTTTGGATTTAGAAGCAGATATTTCCCTGGGCTTACTGCTGTTGCTTCCATATGCCGGTAATGGGCTGAAAACGCCTGTTTTGGGACTCTGCAGAGAAAGTGTTTGCAGACTGCTGAATCCACACACGGGTTTAACTCTGGAAGTTGAGTGCACACATTGACAACCGTTCTGTTAGATAGCTGCGTTTTGGATTTAGAAGCAGATATTTCCCTGTGCTTACTGCTGTTGCTTCCATATGCCGGTAATGGGCTGAAAACGCCTGTTTTGGGACTCTGCAGAGAAAGTGTTTGCAGACTGCTGAATCCACACACGGGTTTAACTCTGGAAGTTGAGTGCACACATTGACAACCGTTCTGTTAGATAGCTGCGTTTTGGATTTAGAAGCAGATATTTCCCTGTGCTTACTGCTGTTGCTTCCATATGCCGGTAATGGGCTGAAAACGCCTGTTTTGGGACTCTGCAGAGAAAGTGTTTGGAGACTGCTGAATCCACACACGGGTTTAACTCTGGAAGTTGAGTGCACACATTGACAACCGTTCTGTTAGATAGCTGCGTTTTGGATTTAGAAGCAGATATTTCCCTGTGCTTACTGCTGTTTCTTCCATATGCCGGTAATGGGCTGAAAACGCCTGTTTTGGGACTCTGCAGAGAAAGTGTTTGCAGACTGCTGAATCCACACACGGGTTTAACTCTGGAAGTTGAGTGCACACATTGACAACCGTTCTGTTAGATAGCTGCGTTTTGGATTTAGAAGCAGATATTTCCCTGGGCTTACTGCTGTTTCTTCCATATGCCGGTAATGGGCTGAAAACGCCTGTTTGGGGACTCTGTAGAGAAAGTGTTTGCAGACTGCTGAATCCACACACGGGTTTAACTCTGGAAGTTGAGTGCACACATTGACAACCGTTCTGTTAGATAGCTGCGTTTTGGATTTAGAAGCAGATATTTCCCTGGGCTTACTGCTGTTTCTTCCATATGCCGGTAATGGGCTAAAAACGCCTGTTTTGGGACTCTGCAGAGAAACTGTTTGCAGACTGCTGAATCCACACACGGGTTTAACTCTGGAAGTTGAGTGCACACATTGACAACCGTTCTGTTAGATAGCTGCGTTTTGGATTTAGAAGCAGATATTTCCCTGGGCTTACTGCTGTTTCTTCCATATGCCGGTAATGGGCTGAAAACTCCTGTTTTGGGACTCTGCAGAGAAAGTGTTTGCAGACTGCTGAATCCACACACGGGTTTAACTCTGGAAGTTGAGTGCACACATTGACAACCGTTCTGTTAGATAGCTGCGTTTTGGATTTAGAAGCAGATATTTCCCTGGGCTTACTGCTGTTTCTTCCATATGCCGGTAATGGGCTGAAAACGCCTGTTTGGGGACTCTGCAGAGAAAGTGTTTGCAGACTGCTGAATCCACACACGGGTTTAACTCTGGAAGTTGAGTGCACACATTGACAACCGTTCTGTTAGATAGCTGCGTTTTGGATTTAGAAGCAGATATTTCCCTGTGCTTACTGCTGTTTCTTCCATATGCCGGTAATGGGCTGAAAACGCCTGTTTGGGGACTCTGCAGAGAAAGTGTTTGCAGACTGCTGAATCCACACACGGGTTTAACTCTGGAAGTTGAGTGCACACATTGACAACCGTTCTGTTAGATAGCTGCGTTTTGGATTTAGAAGCAGATATTTCCCTGTGCTTACTGCTGTTGCTTCCATATGCCGGTAATGGAGTGAAAACGCCTGTTTTGGGACTCTGCAGAGAAAGTGTTTGCAGACTGCTGAATCCACACACGGGTTTAACTCTGGAAGTTGAGTGCACACATTGACAACCGTTCTGTTAGATAGCTGCGTTTTGGATTTAGAAGCAGATATTTCCCTGGGCTTACTGCTGTTTCTTCCATATGCCGGTAATGGGCTGAAAACGCCTGTTTTGGGACTCTGCAGAGAAAGTGTTTGCAGACTGCTGAATCCACACACGGGTTTAACTCTGGAAGTTGAGTGCACACATTGACAACCGTTCTGTTAGATAGCTGCGTTTTGGATTTAGAAGCAGATATTTCCCTGGGCTTACTGCTGTTGCTTCCATATGCCGGTAATGGGCTGAAAACGCCTGTTTTGGGACTCTGCAGAGAAAGTGTTTGCAGACTGCTGAATCCACACACGGGTTTAACTCTGGAAGTTGAGTGCACACATTGACAACCGTTCTGTTAGATAGCTGCGTTTTGGATTTAGAAGCAGATATTTCCCTGTGCTTACTGCTGTTGCTTCCATATGCCGGTAATGGGCTGAAAACGCCTGTTTTGGGACTCTGCAGAGAAAGTGTTTGCAGACTGCTGAATCCACACACGGGTTTAACTCTGGAAGTTGAGTGCACACATTGACAACCGTTCTGTTAGATAGCTGCGTTTTGGATTTAGAAGCAGATATTTCCCTGTGCTTACTGCTGTTGCTTCCATATGCCGGTAATGGGCTGAAAACGCCTGTTTTGGGACTCTGCAGAGAAACTGTTTGCAGACTGCTGAATCCACACACGGGTTTAACTCTGGAAGTTGAGTGCACACATTGACAACCGTTCTGTTAGATAGCTGCGTTTTGGATTTAGAAGCAGATATTTCCCTGTGCTTACTGCTGTTGCTTCCATATGCCGGTAATGGGCTGAAAACGCCTGTTTGGGGACTCTGCAGAGAAAGTGTTTGCAGACTGCTGAATCCACACACGGGTTTAACTCTGGAAGTTGAGTGCACACATTGACAACCGTTCTGTTAGATAGCTGCGTTTTGGATTTAGAAGCAGATATTTCCCTGTGCTTACTGCTGTTGCTTCCATATGCCGGTAATGGGCTGAAAACGCCTGTTTTGGGACTCTGCAGAGAAAGTGTTTGCAGACTGCTGAATCCACACACGGGTTTAACTCTGGAAGTTGAGTGCACACATTGACAACCGTTCTGTTAGATAGCTGCGTTTTGGATTTAGAAGCAGATATTTCCCTGTGCTTACTGCTGTTGCTTCCTTATGCCGGTAATGGGCTGAAAACGCCTGTTTTGGGACTCTGCAGAGAAAGTGTTTGCAGACTGCTGAATCCACACACGGGTTTAACTCTGGAAGTTGAGTGCACACATTGACAACCGTTCTGTTAGATAGCTGCGTTTTGGATTTAGAAGCAGCTATTTCCCTGGGCTTACTGCTGTTTCTTCCATATGCCGGTAATGGGCTGAAAACGCCTGTTTTGGGACTCTGCAGAGAAAGTGTTTGCAGACTGCTGAATCCACACACGGGTTTAACTCTGGAAGTTGAGTGCACACATTGACAACCGTTCTGTTAGATAGCTGCGTTTTGGATTTAGAAGCAGATATTTCCCTGGGCTTACTGCTGTTTCTTCCATATGCCGGTAATGGGCTGAAAACGCCTGTTTTGGGACTCTGCAGAGAAAGTGTTTGCAGACTGCTGAATCCACACACGGGTTTAACTCTGGAAGTTGAGTGCACACATTGACAACCGTTCTGTTAGATAGCTGCGTTTTGGATTTAGAAGCAGCTATTTCCCTGGGCTTACTGCTGTTTCTTCCATATGCCGGTAATGGGCTGAAAACGCCTGTTTTGGGACTCTGCAGAGAAAGTGTTTGCAGACTGCTGAATCCACACACGGGTTTAACTCTGGAAGTTGAGTGCACACATTGACAACCGTTCTGTTAGATAGCTGCGTTTTGGATTTAGAAGCAGATATTTCCCTGGGCTTACTGCTGTTTCTTCCATATGCCGGTAATGGGCTGAAAACGCCTGTTTTGGGACTCTGCAGAGAAAGTGTTTGCAGACTGCTGAATCCACACACGGGTTTAACTCTGGAAGTTGAGTGCACACATTGACAACCGTTCTGTTAGATAGCTGCGTTTTGGATTTAGAAGCAGATATTTCCCTGTGCTTACTGCTGTTTCTTCCATATGCCGGTAATGGGCTGAAAACGCCTGTTTTGGGACTCTGCAGAGAAAGTGTTTGCAGACTGCTGAATCCACACACGGGTTTAACTCTGGAAGTTGAGTGCACACATTGACAACCGTTCTGTTAGATAGCTGCGTTTTGGATTTAGAAGCAGATATTTCCCTGGGCTTACTGCTGTTTCTTCCATATGCCGGTAATGGGCTGAAAACGCCTGTTTTGGGACTCTGCAGAGAAAGTGTTTGCAGACTGCTGAATCCACACACGGGTTTAACTCTGGAAGTTGAGTGCACACATTGACAACCGTTCTGTTAGATAGCTGCGTTTTGGATTTAGAAGCAGATATTTCCCTGTGCTTACTGCTGTTTCTTCCATATGCCGGTAATGGGCTGAAAACGCCTGTTTTGGGACTCTGCAGAGAAAGTGTTTGCAGACTGCTGAATCCACACACGGGTTTAACTCTGGAAGTTGAGTGCACACATTGACAACCGTTCTGTTAGATAGCTGCGTTTTGGATTTAGAAGCAGATATTTCCCTGTGCTTACTGCTGTTTCTTCCATATGCCGGTAATGGGCTGAAAACGCCTGTTTGGGGACTCTGCAGAGAAAGTGTTTGCAGACTGCTGAATCCACACACGGGTTTAACTCTGGAAGTTGAGTGCACACATTGACAACCGTTCTGTTAGATAGCTGCGTTTTGGATTTAGAAGCAGATATTTCCCTGTGCTTACTGCTGTTTCTTCCATATGCCGGTAATGGGCTGAAAACGCCTGTTTTGGGACTCTGCAGAGAAAGTGTTTGCAGACTGCTGAATCCACACACGGGTTTAACTCTGGAAGTTGAGTGCACACATTGACAACCGTTCTGTTAGATAGCTGCGTTTTGGATTTAGAAGCAGATATTTCCCTGGGCTTACTGCTGTTTCTTCCATATGCCGGTAATGGGCTGAAAACGCCTGTTTTGGGACTCTGCAGAGAAAGTGTTTGCAGACTGCTGAATCCACACACGGGTTTAACTCTGGAAGTTGAGTGCACACATTGACAACCGTTCTGTTAGATAGCTGCGTTTTGGATTTAGAAGCAGATATTTCCCTGGGCTTACTGCTGTTGCTTCCATATGCCGGTAATGGGCTGAAAACGCCTGTTTTGGGACTCTGCAGAGAAACTGTTTGCAGACTGCTGAATCCACACACGGGTTTAACTCTGGAAGTTGAGTGCACACATTGACAACCGTTCTGTTAGATAGCTGCGTTTTGGATTTAGAAGCAGATATTTCCCTGTGCTTACTGCTGTTTCTTCCATATGCCGGTAATGGGCTGAAAACGCCTGTTTTGGGACTCTGCAGAGAAAGTGTTTGCAGACTGCTGAATACACACACGGGTTTAACTCTGGAAGTTGAGTGCACACATTGACAACCGTTCTGTTAGATAGCTGCGTTTTGGATTTAGAAGCAGATATTTCCCTGTGCTTACTGCTGTTGCTTCCATATGCCGGTAATGGGCTGAAAACGCCTGTTTTGGGACTCTGCAGAGAAAGTGTTTGCAGACTGCTGAATACACACACGGGTTTAACTCTGGAAGTTGAGTGCACACATTGACAACCGTTCTGTTAGATAGCTGCGTTTTGGATTTAGAAGCAGATATTTCCCTGTGCTTACTGCTGTTGCTTCCATATGCCGGTAATGGGCTGAAAACGCCTGTTTTGGGACTCTGCAGAGAAAGTGTTTGCAGACTGCTGAATCCACACACGGGTTTAACTCTGGAAGTTGAGTGCACACATTGACAACCGTTCTGTTAGATAGCTGCGTTTTGGATTTAGAAGCAGATATTTCCCTGTGCTTACTGCTGTTGCTTCCATATGCCGGTAATGGGCTGAAAACGCCTGTTTTTGGACTCTGCAGAGAAACTGTTTGGAGACTGCTGAATCCACACACGGGTTTAACTCTGGAAGTTGAGTGCACACATTGACAACCGTTCTGTTAGATAGCTGCGTTTTGGATTTAGAAGCAGATATTTCCCTGTGCTTACTGCTGTTGCTTCCATATGCCGGTAATGGGCTGAAAACGCCTGTTTGGGGACTCTGCAGAGAAAGTGTTTGCAGACTGCTGAATCCACACACGGGTTTAACTCTGGAAGTTGAGTGCACACATTGACAACCGTTCTGTTAGAGAGCTGCGTTTTGGATTTAGAAGCAGATATTTCCCTGTGCTTACTGCTGTTGCTTCCATATGCCGGTAATGGGCTGAAAACGCCTGTTTTGGGACTCTGCAGAGAAAGTGTTTGCAGACTGCTGAATCCACACACGGGTTTAACTCTGGAAGTTGAGTGCACACATTGACAACCGTTCTGTTAGATAGCTGCGTTTTGGATTTAGAAGCAGATATTTCCCTGTGCTTACTGCTGTTTCTTCCATATGCCGGTAATGGGCTGAAAACGCCTGTTTTGGGACGCTGCAGAGAAAGTGTTTGCAGACTGCTGAATCCACACACGGGTTTAACTCTGGAAGTTGAGTGCACACATTGACAACCGTTCTGTTAGATAGCTGCCTTTTGGATTTAGAAGCAGATATTTCCCTGGGCTTACTGCTGTTTCTTCCATATGCCGGTAATGGGCTGAAAACGCCTGTTTGGGGACTCTGCAGAGAAAGTGTTTGCAGACTGCTGAATCCACACACGGGTTTAACTCTGGAAGTTGAGTGCACACATTGACAACCGTTCTGTTAGATAGCTGCGTTTTTGATTTAGAAGCAGATATTTCCCTGTGCTTACTGCTGTTTCTTCCATATGCCGGTAATGGGCTGAAAACGCCTGTTTGGGGACTCTGCAGAGAAAGTGTTTGCAGTCTGCTGAATCCACACACGGGTTTAACTCTGGAAGCTGAGTGCACACATTGACAACCGTTCTGTTAGATAGCTGCGTTTTGGATTTAGAAGCAGATATTTCCCTGTGCTTACTGCTGTTTCTTCCATATGCCGGTAATGGAGTGAAAACGCCTGTTTTGGGACTCTGCAGAGAAAGTGTTTGCAGACTGCTGAATCCACACACGGGTTTAACTCTGGAAGTTGAGTGCACACATTGACAACCGTTCTGTTAGATAGCTGCGTTTTGGATTTAGAAGCAGATATTTCCCTGGGCTTACTGCTGTTTCTTCCATATGCCGGTAATGGGCTGAAAACGCCTGTTTTGGGACTCTGCAGAGAAAGTGTTTGCAGACTGCTGAATCCACGCCCGGGTTTAACTCTGGAAGTTGAGTGCACACATTGACAACCGTTCTGTTAGATAGCTGCGTTTTGGATTTAGAAGCAGATATTTCCCTGTGCTTACTGCTGTTTCTTCCATATGCCGGTAATGGGCTGAAAACGCCTGTTTTGGGACTCTGCAGAGAAAGTGTTTGCAGACTGCTGAATCCACACACGGGTTTAACTCTGGAAGTTGAGTGCACACATTGACAACCGTTCTGTTAGATAGCTGCGTTTTGGATTTAGAAGCAGATATTTCCCTGGGCTTACTGCTGTTTCTTCCATATGCCGGTAATGGGCTGAAAACGCCTGTTTTGGGACTCTGCAGAGAAAGTGTTTGCAGACTGCTGAATCCACACACGGGTTTAACTCTGGAAGTTGAGTGCACACATTGACAACCGTTCTGTTAGATAGCTGCGTTTTGGATTTAGAAGCAGATATTTCCCTGTGCTTACTGCTGTTTCTTCCATATGCCGGTAATGGGCTGAAAACGTCTGTTTGGGGACTCTGCAGAGAAAGTGTTTGCAGACTGCTGAATCCACACACGGGTTTAACTCTGGAAGCTGAGTGCACACATTGACAACCGTTCTGTTAGATAGCTGCGTTTTGGATTTAGAAGCAGATATTTCCCTGTGCTTACTGCTGTTTCTTCCATATGCCGGTAATGGAGTGAAAACGCCTGTTTTGGGACTCTGCAGAGAAAGTGTTTGCAGACTGCTGAATCCACACACGGGTTTAGCTCTGGAAGTTGAGTGCACACATTGACAACCGTTCTGTTAGATAGCTGCGTTTTGGATTTAGAAGCAGATATTTCCCTGGGCTTACTGCTGTTGCTTCCATATGCCGGTAATGGGCTGAAAACGCCTGTTTTGGGACTCTGCAGAGAAAGTGTTTGCAGACTGCTGAATCCACACACGGGTTTAACTCTGGAAGTTGAGTGCACACATTGACAACCGTTCTGTTAGATAGCTGCGTTTTGGATTTAGAAGCAGATATTTCCCTGTGCTTACTGCTGTTTCTTCCATATGCCGGTAATGGGCTGAAAACGCCTGTTTTGGGACTCTGCAGAGAAAGTGTTTGCAGACTGCTGAATACACACACGGGTTTAACTCTGGAAGTTGAGTGCACACATTGACAACCGTTCTGTTAGATAGCTGCGTTTTGGATTTAGAAGCAGATATTTCCCTGGGCTTACTGCTGTTGCTTCCATATGCCGGTAATGGGCTGAAAACGCCTGTTTTGGGACTCTGCAGAGAAAGTGTTTGCAGACTGCTGAATCCACACACGGGTTTAACTCTGGAAGTTGAGTGCACACATTGACAACCGTTCTGTTAGATAGCTGCGTTTTGGATTTAGAAGCAGATATTTCCCTGTGCTTACTGCTGTTTCTTCCATATGCCGGTAATGGGCTGAAAACGCCTGTTTGGGGACTCTGCAGAGAAAGTGTTTGCAGACTGCTGAATCCACACACGGGTTTAACTCTGGAAGTTGAGTGCACACATTGACAACCGTTGTGTTAGATAGCTGCGTTTTGGATTTAGAAGCAGATATTTCCCTGTGCTTACTGCTGTTTCTTCCATATGCCGGTAATGGGCTGAAAACGCCTGTTTTGGGACTCTGCAGAGAAAGTGTTTGCAGACTGCTGAATCCACACACGGGTTTAACTCTGGAAGTTGAGTGCACACATTGACAACCGTTCTGTTAGATAGCTGCGTTTTGGATTTAGAAGCAGATATTTCCCTGGGCTTACTGCTGTTTCTTCCATATGCCGGTAATGGGCTGAAAACGCCTGTTTTGGGACTCTGCAGAGAAAGTGTTTGCAGACTGCTGAATCCACACACGGGTTTAACTCTGGAAGTTGAGTGCACACATTGACAACCGTTCTGTTAGATAGCTGCGTTTTGGATTTAGAAGCAGATATTTCCCTGGGCTTACGGCTGTTGCTTCCATATGCCGGTAATGGGCTGAAAACGCCTGTTTTGGGACTCTGCAGAGAAACTGTTTGCAGACTGCTGAATCCACACACGGGTTTAACTCTGGAAGTTGAGTGCACACATTGACAACCGTTCTGTTAGATAGCTGCGTTTTGGATTTAGAAGCAGATATTTCCCTGTGCTTACTGCTGTTTCTTCCATATGCCGGTAATGGGCTGAAAACGCCTGTTTTGGGACTCTGCAGAGAAAGTGTTTGCAGACTGCTGAATCCACACACGGGTTTAACTCTGGAAGTTGAGTGCACACATTGACAACCGTTCTGTTAGATAGCTGCGTTTTGGATTTAGAAGCAGATATTTCCCTGTGCTTACTGCTGTTTCTTCCATATGCCGGTAATGGGCTGAAAACGCCTGTTTTGGGACTCTGCAGAGAAAGTGTTTGCAGACTGCTGAATACACACACGGGTTTAACTCTGGAAGTTGAGTGCACACATTGACAACCGTTCTGTTAGATAGCTGCGTTTTGGATTTAGAAGCAGATATTTCCCTGTGCTTACTGCTGTTGCTTCCATATGCCGGTAATGGGCTGAAAACGCCTGTTTTGGGACTCTGCAGAGAAAGTGTTTGCAGACTGCTGAATCCACACACGGGTTTAACTCTGGAAGTTGAGTGCACACATTGACAACCGTTCTGTTAGATAGCTGCGTTTTGGATTTAGAAGCAGATATTTCCCTGTGCTTACTGCTGTTGCTTCCATATGCCGGTAATGGGCTGAAAACGCCTGTTTTTGGACTCTGCAGAGAAACTGTTTGGAGACTGCTGAATCCACACACGGGTTTAACTCTGGAAGTTGAGTGCACACATTGACAACCGTTCTGTTAGATAGCTGCGTTTTGGATTTAGAAGCAGATATTTCCCTGTGCTTACTGCTGTTGCTTCCATATGCCGGTAATGGGCTGAAAACGCCTGTTTGGGGACTCTGCAGAGAAAGTGTTTGCAGACTGCTGAATCCACACACGGGTTTAACTCTGGAAGTTGAGTGCACACATTGACAACCGTTCTGTTAGAGAGCTGCGTTTTGGATTTAGAAGCAGATATTTCCCTGTGCTTACTGCTGTTGCTTCCATATGCCGGTAATGGGCTGAAAACGCCTGTTTTGGGACTCTGCAGAGAAAGTGTTTGCAGACTGCTGAATCCACACACGGGTTTAACTCTGGAAGTTGAGTGCACACATTGACAACCGTTCTGTTAGATAGCTGCGTTTTGGATTTAGAAGCAGATATTTCCCTGTGCTTACTGCTGTTTCTTCCATATGCCGGTAATGGGCTGAAAACGCCTGTTTTGGGACGCTGCAGAGAAAGTGTTTGCAGACTGCTGAATCCACACACGGGTTTAACTCTGGAAGTTGAGTGCACATATTGACAACCGTTCTGTTAGATAGCTGCCTTTTGGATTTAGAAGCAGATATTTCCCTGGGCTTACTGCTGTTTCTTCCATATGCCGGTAATGGGCTGAAAACGCCTGTTTGGGGACTCTGCAGAGAAAGTGTTTGCAGACTGCTGAATCCACACACGGGTTTAACTCTGGAAGTTGAGTGCACACATTGACAACCGTTCTGTTAGATAGCTGCGTTTTGGATTTAGAAGCAGATATTTCCCTGTGCTTACTGCTGTTTCTTCCATATGCCGGTAATGGGCTGAAAACGCCTGTTTGGGGACTCTGCAGAGAAAGTGTTTGCAGTCTGCTGAATCCACACACGGGTTTAACTCTGGAAGCTGAGTGCACACATTGACAACCGTTCTGTTAGATAGCTGCGTTTTGGATTTAGAAGCAGATATTTCCCTGTGCTTACTGCTGTTTCTTCCATATGCCGGTAATGGAGTGAAAACGCCTGTTTTGGGACTCTGCAGAGAAAGTGTTTGCAGACTGCTGAATCCACACACGGGTTTAACTCTGGAAGTTGAGTGCACACATTGACAACCGTTCTGTTAGATAGCTGCGTTTTGGATTTAGAAGCAGATATTTCCCTGGGCTTACTGCTGTTTCTTCCATATGCCGGTAATGGGCTGAAAACGCCTGTTTTGGGACTCTGCAGAGAAAGTGTTTGCAGACTGCTGAATCCACACACGGGTTTAACTCTGGAAGTTGAGTGCACACATTGATAACCGTTCTGTTAGATAGCTGCGTTTTGGATTTAGAAGCAGATATTTCCCTGGGCTTACTGCTGTTTCTTCCATATGCCGGTAATGGGCTGAAAACGCCTGTTTGGGGACTCTGCAGAGAAAGTGTTTGCAGACTGCTGAATCCACACACGGGTTTAACTCTGGAAGTTGAGTGCACACATTGACAACCGTTCTGTTAGATAGCTGCGTTTTGGATTTAGAAGCAGATATTTCCCTGGGCTTACTGCTGTTTCTTCCATATGCCGGTAATGGGCTGAAAACGCCTGTTTTGGGACTCTGCAGAGAAAGTGTTTGCAGACTGCTGAATCCACACACGGGTTTAACTCTGGAAGTTGAGTGCACACATTGACAACCGTTCTGTTAGATAGCTGCGTTTTGGATTTATAAGCAGATATTTCCCTGTGCTTACTGCTGTTTCTTCCATATGCCGGTAATGGGCTGAAAACGCCTGTTTGGGGACTCTGCAGAGAAAGTGTTTGCAGACTGCTGAATCCACACACGGGTTTAACTCTGGAAGTTGAGTGCACACATTGACAACCGTTCTGTTAGATAGCTGCGTTTTGGATTTAGAAGCAGATATTTCCCTGTGCTTACTGCTGTTTCTTCCATATGCCGGTAATGGGCTGAAAACGCCTGTTTGGGGACTCTGCAGAGAAAGTGTTTGCAGACTGCTGAATCCACACACGGGTTTAACTCTGGAAGTTGAGTGCACACATTGACAACCGTTCTGTTAGATAGCTGCCTTTTGGATTTAGAAGCAGATATTTCCCTGTGCTTACTGCTGTTTCTTCCATATGCCGGTAATGGAGTGAAAACGCCTGTTTTAGGACTCTGCAGAGAAAGTGTTTGCAGACTGCTGAATCCACACACGGGTTTAACTCTGGAAGTTGAGTGCACACATTGACAACCGTTCTGTTAGATAGCTGCGTTTTGGATTTAGAAGCAGATATTTCCCTGGGCTTACTGCTGTTTCTTCCATATGCCGGTAATGGGCTGAAAACGCCTGTTTTGGGACTCTGCAGAGAAAGTGTTTGCAGACTGCTGAATCCACACACGGGTTTAACTCTGGAAGTTGAGTGCACACATTGACAACCGTTCTGTTAGATAGCTGCGTTTTGGATTTAGAAGCAGATATTTCCCTGTGCTTACTGCTGTTTCTTCCATATGCCGGTAATGGGCTGAAAACGCCTGTTTTGGGACTCTGCAGAGAAAGTGTTTGCAGACTGCTGAATCCACACACGGGTTTAACTCTGGAAGTTGAGTGCACACATTGACAACCGTTCTGTTAGATAGCTGCGTTTTGGATTTAGAAGCAGATATTTCCCTGGGCTTACTGCTGTTTCTTCCATATGCCGGTAATGGGCTGAAAACGCCTGTTTTGGGACTCTGCAGAGAAAGTGTTTGCAGACTGCTGAATCCACACACGGGTTTAACTCTGGAAGTTGAGTGCACACATTGACAACCGTTCTGGTAGATAGCTGCGTTTTGGATTTAGAAGCAGATATTACCCTGGGCTTACTGCTGTTTCTTCCATATGCCGGTAATGGGCTGAAAACGCCTGTTTTGGGACTCTGCAGAGAAAGTGTTTGCAGACTGCTGAATCCACACACGGGTTTAACTCTGGTAGTTGAGTGCACACATTGACAACCGTTCTGTTAGATAGCTGCGTTTTGGATTTAGAAGCAGATATTTCCCTGTGCTTACTGCTGTTTCTTCCATATGCCGGTAATGGGCTGAAAACGCCTGTTTTGGGACTCTGCAGAGAAACTGTTTGCAGACTGCTGAATCCACACACGGGTTTAACTCTGGAAGTTGAGTGCACACATTGACAACCGTTCTGTTAGATAGCTGCGTTTTGGATTTAGAAGCAGATATTTCCCTGTGCTTACTGCTGTTTCTTCCATATGCCGGTAATGGGCTGAAAACGCCTGTTTTGGGACTCTGCAGAGAAAGTGTTTGCAGACTGCTGAATCCACACACGGGTTTAACTCTGGAAGTTGAGTGCACACATTGACAACCGTTCTGTTAGATAGCTGCGTTTTGGATTTAGAAGCAGATATTTCCCTGTGCTTACTGCTGTTTCTTCCATATGCCGTTAATGGACAGAAAACGCCTGTTTTGGGACTCTGCAGAGAAAGTGTTTGCAGACTGCTGAATCCACACACGGGTTTAACTCTGGAAGTTGAGTGCACACATTGACAACCGTTCTGTTAGATAGCTGCGTTTTGGATTTAGAAGCAGATATTTCCCTGTGCTTACTGCTGTTTCTTCCATATGCCGGTAATGGGCTGAAAACGCCTGTTTTGGGACTCTGCAGAGAAAGTGTTTGCAGACTGCTGAATCCACACACGGGTTTAACTCTGGAAGTTGAGTGCACACATTGACAACCGTTCTGTTAGATAGCTGCGTTTTGGATTTAGAAGCAGATATTTCCCTGTGCT
Source organism: Aotus nancymaae (assembly GCF_030222135.1). Lineage (NCBI taxonomy): Eukaryota > Metazoa > Chordata > Mammalia > Primates > Aotidae > Aotus > Aotus nancymaae. The sequence continues at coordinate 54,866 of NW_026989444.1, forward strand.
TACTGCTGTTGCTTCCATATGCCGGTAATGGGCTGAAAACGCCTGTTTTGGGACTCTGCAGAGAAAGTGTTTGCAGACTGCTGAATCCACACACGGGTTTAACTCTGGAAGTTGAGTGCACACATTGACAACCGTTCTGTTAGATAGCTGCGTTTTGGATTTAGAAGCAGATATTTCCCTGTGCTTACTGCTGTTTCTTCCATATGCCGGTAATGGGCTGAAAACGCCTGTTTGGGGACTCTGCAGAGAAAGTGTTTGCAGACTGCTGAATCCACACACGGGTTTAACTCTGGAAGTTGAGTGCACACATTGACAACCGTTCTGTTAGATAGCTGCGTTTTGGATTTAGAAGCAGATATTTCCCTGTGCTTACTGCTGTTTCTTCCATATGCCGGTAATGGGCTGAAAACGCCTGTTTGGGGACTCTGCAGAGAAAGTGTTTGCAGACTGCTGAATCCACACACGGGTTTAACTCTGGAAGTTGAGTGCACACATTGACAACCGTTCTGTTAGATAGCTGCGTTTTGGATTTAGAAGCAGATATTTCCCTGTGCTTACTGCTGTTTCTTCCATATGCCGGTAATGGGCTGAAAACGCCTGTTTTGGGACTCTGCAGAGAAAGTGTTTGCAGACTGCTGAATCCACACACGGGTTTAACTCTGGAAGTTGAGTGCACACATTGACAACCGTTCTGTTAGATAGCTGCGTTTTGGATTTAGAAGCAGATATTTCCCTGGGCTTACTGCTGTTTCTTCCATATGCCGGTAATGGGCTGAAAACGCCTGTTTTGGGACTCTGCAGAGAAACTGTTTGCAGACTGCTGAATCCACACACGGGTTTAACTCTGGAAGTTGAGTGCACACATTGACAACCGTTCTGTTAGATAGCTGCGTTTTGGATTTAGAAGCAGATATTTCCCTGTGCTTACTGCTGTTTCTTCCATATGCCGGTAATGGGCTGAAAACGCCTGTTTGGGGACTCTGCAGAGAAAGTGTTTGCAGACTGCTGAATACACACACGGGTTTAACTCTGGAAGTTGAGTGCACACATTGACAACCGTTCTGTTAGATAGCTGCGTTTTGGATTTAGAAGCAGATATTTCCCTGTGCTTACTGCTGTTTCTTCCATATGCCGGTAATGGGCTGAAAACGCCTGTTTTGGGACTCTGCAGAGAAAGTGTTTGCAGACTGCTGAATCCACACACGGGTTTAACTCTGGAAGTTGAGTGCACACATTGACAACCGTTCTGTTAGATAGCTGCGTTTTGGATTTAGAAGCAGATATTTCCCTGGGCTTACTGCTGTTTCTTCCATATGCCGGTAATGGGCTGAAAACGCCTGTTTGGGGACTCTGCAGAGAAAGTGTTTGCAGACTGCTGAATCCACACACGGGTTTAACTCTGGAAGTTGAGTGCACACATTGACAACCGTTCTGTTAGATAGCTGCGTTTTGGATTTAGAAGCAGATATTTCCCTGTGCTTACTGCTGTTTCTTCCATATGCCGGTAATGGGCTGAAAACGCCTGTTTGGGGACTCTGCAGAGAAAGTGTTTGCAGACTGCTGAATCCACACACGGGTTTAACTCTGGAAGTTGAGTGCACACATTGACAACCGTTCTGTTAGATAGCTGCGTTTTGGATTTAGAAGCAGATATTTCCCTGTGCTTACTGCTGTTTCTTCCATATGCCGGTAATGGGCTGAAAACGCCTGTTTTGGGACTCTGCAGAGAAAGTGTTTGCAGACTGCTGAATCCACACACGGGTTTAACTCTGGAAGTTGAGTGCACACATTGACAACCGTTCTGTTAGATAGCTGCGTTTTGGATTTAGAAGCAGATATTTCCCTGGGCTTACTGCTGTTTCTTCCATATGCCGGTAATGGGCTGAAAACGCCTGTTTGGGGACTCTGCAGAGAAAGTGTTTGCAGACTGCTGAATCCACACACGGGTTTAACTCTGGAAGTTGAGTGCACACATTGACAACCGTTCTGTTAGATAGCTGCGTTTTGGATTTAGAAGCAGATATTTCCCTGGGCTTACTGCTGTTTCTTCCATATGCCGGTAATGGGCTGAAAACGCCTGTTTTGGGACTCTGCAGAGAAAGTGTTTGCAGACTGCTGAATCCACACACGGGTTTAACTCTGGAAGTTGAGTGCACACATTGACAACCGTTCTGGTAGATAGCTGCGTTTTGGATTTAGAAGCAGATATTTCCCTGGGCTTACTGCTGTTTCTTCCATATGCCGGTAATGGGCTGAAAACGCCTGTTTTGGGACTCTGCAGAGAAAGTGTTTGCAGACTGCTGAATCCACACACGGGTTTAACTCTGGAAGTTGAGTGCACACATTGACAACCGTTCTGTTAGATAGCTGCGTTTTGGATTTAGAAGCAGATATTTCCCTGTGCTTACTGCTGTTTCTTCCATATGCCGGTAATGGGCTGAAAACGCCTGTTTGGGGACTCTGCAGAGAAAGTGTTTGCAGACTGCTGAATCCACACACGGGTTTAACTCTGGAAGTTGAGTGCACACATTGACAACCGTTCTGTTAGATAGCTGCGTTTTGGATTTAGAAGCAGATATTTCCCTGTGCTTACTGCTGTTTCTTCCATATGCCGGTAATGGGCTGAAAACGCCTGTTTTGGGACTCTGCAGAGAAAGTGTTTGCAGACTGCTGAATCCACACACGGGTTTAACTCTGGAAGTTGAGTGCACACATTGACAACCGTTCTGTTAGATAGCTGCGTTTTGGATTTAGAAGCAGATATTTCCCTGGGCTTACTGCTGTTTCTTCCATATGCCGGTAATGGGCTGAAAACGCCTGTTTTGGGACTCTGCAGAGAAAGTGTTTGCAGACTGCTGAATCCACACACGGGTTTAACTCTGGAAGTTGAGTGCACACATTGACAACCGTTCTGTTAGATAGCTGCGTTTTGGATTTAGAAGCAGATATTTCCCTGGGCTTACTGCTGTTGCTTCCATATGCCGGTAATGGGCTGAAAACGCCTGTTTTGGGACTCTGCAGAGAAAGTGTTTGCAGACTGCTGAATCCACACACGGGTTTAACTCTGGAAGTTGAGTGCACACATTGACAACCGTTCTGTTAGATAGCTGCGTTTTGGATTTAGAAGCAGATATTTCCCTGTGCTTACTGCTGTTTCTTCCATATGCCGGTAATGGACTGAAAACGCCTGTTTTGGGACTCTGCAGAGAAAGTGTTTGCAGACTGCTGAATCCACACACGGGTTTAACTCTGGAAGTTGAGTGCACACATTGACAACCGTTCTGTTAGATAGCTGCGTTTTGGATTTAGAAGCAGATATTTCCCTGGGCTTACTGCTGTTTCTTCCATATGCCGGTAATGGGCTGAAAACGCCTGTTTTGGGACTCTGCAGAGAAAGTGTTTGCAGACTGCTGAATCCACACACGGGTTTAACTCTGGAAGTTGAGTGCACACATTGACAACCGTTCTGTTAGATAGCTGCGTTTTGGATTTAGAAGCAGATATTTCCCTGTGCTTACTGCTGTTTCTTCCATATGCCGGTAATGGGCTGAAAACGCCTGTTTTGGGACTCTGCAGAGAAAGTGTTTGCAGACTGCTGAATCCACACACGGGTTTAACTCTGGAAGTTGAGTGCACACATTGACAACCGTTCTGTTAGATAGCTGCGTTTTGGATTTAGAAGCAGATATTTCCCTGTGCTTACTGCTGTTTCTTCCATATGCCGGTAATGGGCTGAAAACGCCTGTTTGGGGACTCTGCAGAGAAAGTGTTTGCAGACTGCTGAATCCACACACGGGTTTAACTCTGGAAGTTGAGTGCACACATTGACAACCGTTCTGTTAGATAGCTGCGTTTTGGATTTAGAAGCAGATATTTCCCTGTGCTTACTGCTGTTTCTTCCATATGCCGGTAATGGGCTGAAAACGCCTGTTTGGGGACTCTGCAGAGAAAGTGTTTGCAGACTGCTGAATCCACACACGGGTTTAACTCTGGAAGTTGAGTGCACACATTGACAACCGTTCTGTTAGATAGCTGCGTTTTGGATTTAGAAGCAGATATTTCCCTGTGCTTACTGCTGTTTCTTCCATATGCCGGTAATGGGCTGAAAACGCCTGTTTGGGGACTCTGCAGAGAAAGTGTTTGCAGACTGCTGAATCCACACACGGGTTTAACTCTGGAAGTTGAGTGCACACATTGACAACCGTTCTGTTAGATAGCTGCGTTTTGGATTTAGAAGCAGATATTTCCCTGTGCTTACTGCTGTTTCTTCCATATGCCGGTAATGGGCTGAAAACGCCTGTTTGGGGACTCTGCAGAGAAAGTGTTTGCAGACTGCTGAATCCACACACGGGTTTAACTCTGGAAGTTGAGTGCACACATTGACAACCGTTCTGTTAGATAGCTGCGTTTTGGATTTAGAAGCAGATATTTCCCTGTGCTTACTGCTGTTTCTTCCATATGCCGGTAATGGGCTGAAAACGCCTGTTTGGGGACTCTGCAGAGAAAGTGTTTGCAGACTGCTGAATCCACACACGGGTTTAACTCTGGAAGTTGAGTGCACACATTGACAACCGTTCTGTTAGATAGCTGCGTTTTGGATTTAGAAGCAGATATTTCCCTGTGCTTACTGCTGTTTCTTCCATATGCCGGTAATGGGCTGAAAACGCCTGTTTTGGGACTCTGCAGAGAAAGTGTTTGCAGACTGCTGAATCCACACACGGGTTTAACTCTGGAAGTTGAGTGCACACATTGACAACCGTTCTGTTAGATAGCTGCGTTTTGGATTTAGAAGCAGATATTTCCCTGGGCTTACTGCTGTTTCTTCCATATGCCGGTAATGGGCTGAAAACGCCTGTTTGGGGACTCTGCAGAGAAAGTGTTTGCAGACTGCTGAATCCACACACGGGTTTAACTCTGGAAGTTGAGTGCACACATTGACAACCGTTCTGTTAGATAGCTGCGTTTTGGATTTAGAAGCAGATATTTCCCTGGGCTTACTGCTGTTTCTTCCATATGCCGGTAATGGGCTGAAAACGCCTGTTTTGGGACTCTGCAGAGAAAGTGTTTGCAGACTGCTGAATCCACACACGGGTTTAACTCTGGAAGTTGAGTGCACACATTGACAACCGTTCTGTTAGATAGCTGCGTTTTGGATTTAGAAGCAGATATTTCCCTGTGCTTACTGCTGTTTCTTCCATATGCCGGTAATGGGCTGAAAACGCCTGTTTGGGGACTCTGCAGAGAAAGTGTTTGCAGACTGCTGAATCCACACACGGGTTTAACTCTGGAAGTTGAGTGCACACATTGACAACCGTTCTGTTAGATAGCTGCGTTTTGGATTTAGAAGCAGATATTTCCCTGTGCTTACTGCTGTTTCTTCCATATGCCGGTAATGGGCTGAAAACGCCTGTTTTGGGACTCTGCAGAGAAAGTGTTTGCAGACTGCTGAATCCACACACGGGTTTAACTCTGGAAGTTGAGTGCACACATTGACAACCGTTCTGTTAGATAGCTGCGTTTTGGATTTAGAAGCAGATATTTCCCTGGGCTTACTGCTGTTTCTTCCATATGCCGGTAATGGGCTGAAAACGCCTGTTTTGGGACTCTGCAGAGAAAGTGTTTGCAGACTGCTGAATCCACACACGGGTTTAACTCTGGAAGTTGAGTGCACACATTGACAACCGTTCTGTTAGATAGCTGCGTTTTGGATTTAGAAGCAGATATTTCCCTGGGCTTACTGCTGTTGCTTCCATATGCCGGTAATGGGCTGAAAACGCCTGTTTTGGGACTCTGCAGAGAAACTGTTTGCAGACTGCTGAATCCACACACGGGTTTAACTCTGGAAGTTGAGTGCACACATTGACAACCGTTCTGTTAGATAGCTGCGTTTTGGATTTAGAAGCAGATATTTCCCTGTGCTTACTGCTGTTTCTTCCATATGCCGGTAATGGGCTGAAAACGCCTGTTTTGGGACTCTGCAGAGAAAGTGTTTGCAGACTGCTGAATACACACACGGGTTTAACTCTGGAAGTTGAGTGCACACATTGACAACCGTTCTGTTAGATAGCTGCGTTTTGGATTTAGAAGCAGATATTTCCCTGTGCTTACTGCTGTTTCTTCCATATGCCGGTAATGGGCTGAAAACGCCTGTTTTGGGACTCTGCAGAGAAAGTGTTTGCAGACTGCTGAATACACACACGGGTTTAACTCTGGAAGTTGAGTGCACACATTGACAACCGTTCTGTTAGATAGCTGCGTTTTGGATTTAGAAGCAGATATTTCCCTGTGCTTACTGCTGTTGCTTCCATATGCCGGTAATGGGCTGAAAACGCCTGTTTTTGGACTCTGCAGAGAAACTGTTTGGAGACTGCTGAATCCACACACGGGTTTAACTCTGGAAGTTGAGTGCACACATTGACAACCGTTCTGTTAGATAGCTGCGTTTTGGATTTAGAAGCAGATATTTCCCTGTGCTTACTGCTGTTGCTTCCATATGCCGGTAATGGGCTGAAAACGCCTGTTTGGGGACTCTGCAGAGAAAGTGTTTGCAGACTGCTGAATCCACACACGGGTTTAACTCTGGAAGTTGAGTGCACACATTGACAACCGTTCTGTTAGAGAGCTGCGTTTTGGATTTAGAAGCAGATATTTCCCTGTGCTTACTGCTGTTGCTTCCATATGCCGGTAATGGGCTGAAAACGCCTGTTTTGGGACTCTGCAGAGAAAGTGTTTGCAGACTGCTGAATCCACACACGGGTTTAACTCTGGAAGTTGAGTGCACACATTGACAACCGTTCTGTTAGATAGCTGCGTTTTGGATTTAGAAGCAGATATTTCCCTGTGCTTACTGCTGTTTCTTCCATATGCCGGTAATGGGCTGAAAACGCCTGTTTTGGGACGCTGCAGAGAAAGTGTTTGCAGACTGCTGAATCCACACACGGGTTTAACTCTGGAAGTTGAGTGCACACATTGACAACCGTTCTGTTAGATAGCTGCGTTTTGGATTTAGAAGCAGATATTTCCCTGGGCTTACTGCTGTTTCTTCCATATGCCGGTAATGGGCTGAAAACGCCTGTTTGGGGACTCTGCAGAGAAAGTGTTTGCAGACTACTGAATCCACACACGGGTTTAACTCTGGAAGTTGAGTGCACACATTGACAACCGTTCTGTTAGATAGCTGCGTTTTGGATTTAGAAGCAGATATTTCCCTGTGCTTACTGCTGTTTCTTCCATATGCCGGTAATGGGCTGAAAACGCCTGTTTGGGGACTCTGCAGAGAAAGTGTTTGCAGTCTGCTGAATCCACACACGGGTTTAACTCTGGAAGTTGAGTGCACACATTGACAACCGTTCTGTTAGATAGCTGCGTTTTGGATTTAGAAGCAGATATTTCCCTGTGCTTACTGCTGTTTCTTCCATATGCCGGTAATGGAGTGAAAACGCCTGTTTTGGGACTCTGCAGAGAAAGTGTTTGCAGACTGCTGAATCCACACACGGGTTTAACTCTGGAAGTTGAGTGCACACATTGACAACCGTTCTGTTAGATAGCTGCGTTTTGGATTTAGAAGCAGATATTTCCCTGGGCTTACTGCTGTTTCTTCCATATGCCGGTAATGGGCTGAAAACGCCTGTTTTGGGACTCTGCAGAGAAAGTGTTTGCAGACTGCTGAATCCACACACGGGTTTAACTCTGGAAGTTGAGTGCACACATTGACAACCGTTCTGTTAGATAGCTGCGTTTTGGATTTAGAAGCAGATATTTCCCTGGGCTTACTGCTGTTTCTTCCATATGCCGGTAATGGGCTGAAAACGCCTGTTTTGGGACTCTGCAGAGAAAGTGTTTGCAGACTGCTGAATCCACACACGGGTTTAACTCTGGAAGTTGAGTGCACACATTGACAACCGTTCTGTTAGATAGCTGCGTTTTGGATTTAGAAGCAGATATTTCCCTGTGCTTACTGCTGTTTCTTCCATATGCCGGTAATGGGCTGAAAACGCCTGTTTGGGGACTCTGCAGAGAAAGTGTTTGCAGACTGCTGAATCCACACACGGGTTTAACTCTGGAAGCTGAGTGCACACATTGACAACCGTTCTGTTAGATAGCTGCGTTTTGGATTTAGAAGCAGATATTTCCCTGTGCTTACTGCTGTTTCTTCCATATGCCGGTAATGGAGTGAAAACGCCTGTTTTGGGACTCTGCAGAGAAAGTGTTTGCAGACTGCTGAATCCACACACGGGTTTAGCTCTGGAAGTTGAGTGCACACATTGACAACCGTTCTGTTAGATAGCTGCGTTTTGGATTTAGAAGCAGATATTTCCCTGGGCTTACTGCTGTTGCTTCCATATGCCGGTAATGGGCTGAAAACGCCTGTTTTGGGACTCTGCAGAGAAAGTGTTTGCAGACTGCTGAATCCACACACGGGTTTAACTCTGGAAGTTGAGTGCACACATTGACAACCGTTCTGTTAGATAGCTGCGTTTTGGATTTAGAAGCAGATATTTCCCTGTGCTTACTGCTGTTTCTTCCATATGCCGGTAATGGGCTGAAAACGCCTGTTTTGGGACTCTGCAGAGAAAGTGTTTGCAGACTGCTGAATCCACACACGGGTTTAACTCTGGAAGTTGAGTGCACACATTGACAACCGTTCTGTTAGATAGCTGCGTTTTGGATTTAGAAGCAGATATTTCCCTGGGCTTACTGCTGTTGCTTCCATATGCCGGTAACGGGCTGAAAACGCCTGTTTTGGGACTCTGCAGAGAAACTGTTTGCAGACTGCTGAATCCACACACGGGTTTAACTCTGGAAGTTGAGTGCACACATTGACAACCGTTCTGTTAGATAGCTGCGTTTTGGATTTAGAAGCAGATATTTCCCTGTGCTTACTGCTGTTTCTTCCATATGCCGGTAATGGGCTGAAAACGCCTGTTTTGGGACTCTTCAGAGAAAGTGTTTGCAGACTGCTGAATCCACACACGGGTTTAACTCTGGAAGTTGAGTGCACACATTGACAACCGTTCTGTTAGATAGCTGCGTTTTGGATTTAGAAGCAGATATTTCCCTGTGCTTACTGCTGTTTCTTCCATATGCCGGTAATGGGCTGAAAACGCCTGTTTGGGTACTCTGCAGAGAAAGTGTTTGCAGACTGCTGAATCCACACACGGGTTTACCTCTGGAAGTTGAGTGCACACATTGACAACCGTTCTGTTAGATAGCTGCGTTTTGGATTTAGAAGCAGATATTTCCCTGTGCTTACTGCTGTTTCTTCCATATGCCGGTAATGGGCTGAAAACGCCTGTTTGGGGACTCTGCAGAGAAAGTGTTTGCAGACTGCTGAATCCACACACGGGTTTAACTCTGGAAGTTGAGTGCACACATTGACAACCGTTCTGTTAGATAGCTGCCTTTTGGATTTAGAAGCAGATATTTCCCTGTGCTTACTGCTGTTTCTTCCATATGCCGGTAATGGAGTGAAAACGCCTGTTTTAGGACTCTGCAGAGAAAGTGTTTGCAGACTGCTGAATCCACACACGGGTTTAACTCTGGAAGTTGAGTGCACACATTGACAACCGTTCTGTTAGATAGCTGCGTTTTGGATTTAGAAGCAGATATTTCCCTGGGCTTACTGCTGTTTCTTCCATATGCCGGTAATGGGCTGAAAACGCCTGTTTTGGGACTCTGCAGAGAAAGTGTTTGCAGACTGCTGAATCCACACACGGGTTTAACTCTGGAAGTTGAGTGCACACATTGACAACCGTTCTGTTAGATAGCTGCGTTTTGGATTTAGAAGCAGATATTTCCCTGTGCTTACTGCTGTTTCTTCCATATGCCGGTAATGGGCTGAAAACGCCTGTTTTGGGACTCTGCAGAGAAAGTGTTTGCAGACTGCTGAATCCACACACGGGTTTAACTCTGGAAGTTGAGTGCACACATTGACAACCGTTCTGTTAGATAGCTGCGTTTTGGATTTAGAAGCAGATATTTCCCTGGGCTTACTGCTGTTTCTTCCATATGCCGGTAATGGGCTGAAAACGCCTGTTTTGGGACTCTGCAGAGAAAGTGTTTGCAGACTGCTGAATCCACACACGGGTTTAACTCTGGAAGTTGAGTGCACACATTGACAACCGTTCTGGTAGATAGCTGCGTTTTGGATTTAGAAGCAGATATTTCCCTGGGCTTACTGCTGTTTCTTCCATATGCCGGTAATGGGCTGAAAACGCCTGTTTTGGGACTCTGCAGAGAAAGTGTTTGCAGACTGCTGAATCCACACACGGGTTTAACTCTGGAAGTTGAGTGCACACATTGACAACCGTTCTGTTAGATAGCTGCGTTTTGGATTTAGAAGCAGATATTTCCCTGTGCTTACTGCTGTTTCTTCCATATGCCGGTAATGGGCTGAAAACGCCTGTTTTGGGACTCTGCAGAGAAACTGTTTGCAGACTGCTGAATCCACACACGGGTTTAACTCTGGAAGTTGAGTGCACACATTGACAACCGTTCTGTTAGATAGCTGCGTTTTGGATTTAGAAGCAGATATTTCCCTGTGCTTACTGCTGTTTCTTCCATATGCCGGTAATGGGCTGAAAACGCCTGTTTTGGGACTCTGCAGAGAAAGTGTTTGCAGACTGCTGAATCCACACACGGGTTTAACTCTGGAAGTTGAGTGCACACATTGACAACCGTTCTGTTAGATAGCTGCGTTTTGGATTTAGAAGCAGATATTTCCCTGTGCTTACTGCTGTTTCTTCCATATGCCGGTAATGGACTGAAAACGCCTGTTTTGGGACTCTGCAGAGAAAGTGTTTGCAGACTGCTGAATCCACACACGGGTTTAACTCTGGAAGTTGAGTGCACACATTGACAACCGTTCTGTTAGATAGCTGCGTTTTGGATTTAGAAGCAGATATTTCCCTGTGCTTACTGCTGTTTCTTCCATATGCCGGTAATGGGCTGAAAACGCCTGTTTTGGGACTCTGCAGAGAAAGTGTTTGCAGACTGCTGAATCCACACACGGGTTTAACTCTGGAAGTTGAGTGCACACATTGACAACCGTTCTGTTAGATAGCTGCGTTTTGGATTTAGAAGCAGATATTTCCCTGTGCTTACTGCTGTTGCTTCCATATGCCGGTAATGGGCTGAAAACGCCTGTTTTGGGACTCTGCAGAGAAAGTGTTTGCAGACTGCTGAATCCACACACGGGTTTAACTCTGGAAGTTGAGGTCACACATTGACAACCGTTCTGTTAGATAGCTGCGTTTTGGATTTAGAAGCAGATATTTCCCTGGGCTTACTGCTGTTTCTTCCATATGCCGGTAATGGGCTGAAAACGCCTGTTTGGGGACTCTGCAGAGAAAGTGTTTGCAGACTGCTGAATCCACACACGGGTTTAACTCTGGAAGTTGAGTGCACACATTGACAACCGTTCTGTTAGATAGCTGCGTTTTGGATTTAGAAGCAGATATTTCCCTGTGCTTACTGCTGTTTCTTCCATATGCCGGTAATGGGCTGAAAACGCCTGTTTGGGGACTCTGCAGAGAAAGTGTTTGCAGACTGCTGAATCCACACACGGGTTTAACTCTGGAAGTTGAGTGCACACATTGACAACCGTTCTGTTAGATAGCTGCGTTTTGGATTTAGAAGCAGATATTTCCCTGTGCTTACTGCTGTTTCTTCCATATGCCGGTAATGGGCTGAAAACGCCTGTTTTGGGACTCTGCAGAGAAAGTGTTTGCAGACTGCTGAATCCACACACGGGTTTAACTCTGGAAGTTGAGTGCACACATTGACAACCGTTCTGTTAGATAGCTGCGTTTTGGATTTAGAAGCAGATATTTCCCTGGGCTTACTGCTGTTTCTTCCATATGCCGGTAATGGGCTGAAAACGCCTGTTTTGGGACTCTGCAGAGAAAGTGTTTGCAGACTGCTGAATCCACACACGGGTTTAACTCTGGAAGTTGAGTGCACACATTGACAACCGTTCTGTTAGATAGCTGCGTTTTGGATTTAGAAGCAGATATTTCCCTGTGCTTACTGCTGTTTCTTCCATATGCCGGTAATGGGCTGAAAACGCCTGTTTGGGGACTCTGCAGAGAAAGTGTTTGCAGACTGCTGAATACACACACGGGTTTAACTCTGGAAGTTGAGTGCACACATTGACAACCGTTCTGTTAGATAGCTGCGTTTTGGATTTAGAAGCAGATATTTCCCTGTGCTTACTGCTGTTTCTTCCATATGCCGGTAATGGGCTGAAAACGCCTGTTTTGGGACTCTGCAGAGAAAGTGTTTGCAGACTGCTGAATCCACACACGGGTTTAACTCTGGAAGTTGAGTGCACACATTGACAACCGTTCTGTTAGATAGCTGCGTTTTGGATTTAGAAGCAGATATTTCCCTGTGCTTACTGCTGTTTCTTCCATATGCCGGTAATGGGCTGAAAACGCCTGTTTTGGGACTCTGCAGAGAAAGTGTTTGCAGACTGCTGAATCCACACACAGGTTTAACTCTGGAAGTTGAGTGCACACATTGACAACCGTTCTGTTAGATAGCTGCGTTTTGGATTTAGAAGCAGATATTTCCCTGGGCTTACTGCTGTTTCTTCCATATGCCCGTAATGGGCTGAAAACGCCTGTTTTGGGACTCTGCAGAGAAAGTGTTTGCAGACTGCTGAATCCACACACGGGTTTAACTCTGGAAGTTGAGTGCACACATTGACAACCGTTCTGTTAGATAGCTGCGTTTTGGATTTAGAAGCAGATATTTCCCTGGGCTTACTGCTGTTGCTTCCATATGCCGGTAATGGGCTGAAAACGCCTGTTTTGGGACTCTGCAGAGAAAGTGTTTGCAGACTGCTGAATCCACACACGGGTTTAACTCTGGAAGTTGAGTGCACACATTGACAACCGTTCTGTTAGATAGCTGCGTTTTGGATTTAGAAGCAGATATTTCCCTGTGCTTACTGCTGTTTCTTCCATATGCCGGTAATGGACTGAAAACGCCTGTTTTGGGACTCTGCAGAGAAAGCGTTTGCAGACTGCTGAATCCACACACGGGTTTAACTCTGGAAGTTGAGTGCACACATTGACAACCGTTCTGTTAGATAGCTGCGTTTTGGATTTAGAAGCAGATATTTCCCTGTGCTTACTGCTGTTTCTTCCATATGCCGGTAATGGGCTGAAAACGCCTGTTTTGGGACTCTGCAGAGAAAGTGTTTGCAGACTGCTGAATCCACACACGGGTTTAACTCTGGAAGTTGAGTGCACACATTGACAACCGTTCTGTTAGATAGCTGCGTTTTGGATTTAGAAGCAGATATTTCCCTGTGCTTACTGCTGTTTCTTCCATATGCCGGTAATGGGCTGAAAACGCCTGTTTTTGGGACTCTGCAGAGAAAGTGTTTGCAGACTGCTGAATCCACACACGGGTTTAACTCTGGAAGTTGAGTGCACACATTGACAACCGTTCTGTTAGCTAGCTGCGTTTTGGATTTAGAAGCAGATATTTCCCTGTGCTTACTGCTGTTTCTTCCATATGCCGGTAATGGGCTGAAAACGCCTGTTTGGGGACTCTGCAGAGAAAGTGTTTGCAGACTGCTGAATCCACACACGGGTTTAACTCTGGAAGTTGAGTGCACACATTGACAAACCGTTCTGTTAGATAGCTGCGTTTTGGATTTAGAAGCAGATATTTCCCTGTGCTTACTGCTGTTTCTTCCATATGCCGGTAATGGGCTGAAAACGCCTGTTTGGGGACTCTGCAGAGAAAGTGTTTGCAGACTGCTGAATCCACACACGGGTTTAACTCTGGAAGTTGAGTGCACACATTGACAACCGTTCTGTTAGATAGCTGCGTTTTGGATTTAGAAGCAGATATTTCCCTGTGCTTACTGCTGTTTCTTCCATATGCCGGTAATGGGCTGAAAACGCCTGTTTGGGGACTCTGCAGAGAAAGTGTTTGCAGACTGCTGAATCCACACACGGGTTTAACTCTGGAAGTTGAGTGCACACATTGACAACCGTTCTGTTAGATAGCTGCGTTTTGGATTTAGAAGCAGATATTTCCCTGTGCTTACTGCTGTTTCTTCCATATGCCGGTAATGGGCTGAAAACGCCTGTTTTGGGACTCTGCAGAGAAAGTGTTTGCAGACTGCTGAATCCACACACGGGTTTAACTCTGGAAGTTGAGTGCACACATTGACAACCGTTCTGTTAGATAGCTGCGTTTTGGATTTAGAAGCAGATATTTCCCTGGGCTTACTGCTGTTTCTTCCATATGCCGGTAATGGGCTGAAAACGCCTGTTTGGGGACTCTGCAGAGAAAGTGTTTGCAGACTGCTGAATCCACACACGGGTTTAACTCTGGAAGTTGAGTGCACACATTGACAACCGTTCTGTTAGATAGCTGCGTTTTGGATTTAGAAGCAGATATTTCCCTGTGCTTACTGCTGTTTCTTCCATATGCCGGTAATGGGCTGAAAACGCCTGTTTTGGGACTCTGCAGAGAAAGTGTTTGCAGACTGCTGAATCCACACACGGGTTTAACTCTGGAAGTTGAGTGCACACATTGACAACCGTTCTGGTAGATAGCTGCGTTTTGGATTTAGAAGCAGATATTTCCCTGGGCTTACTGCTGTTTCTTCCATATGCCGGTAATGGGCTGAAAACGCCTGTTTTGGGACTCTGCAGAGAAAGTGTTTGCAGACTGCTGAATCCACACACGGGTTTAACTCTGGAAGTTGAGTGCACACATTGACAACCGTTCTGTTAGATAGCTGCGTTTTGGATTTAGAAGCAGATATTTCCCTGTGCTTACTGCTGTTTCTTCCATATGCCGGTAATGGGCTGAAAACGCCTGTTTGGGGACTCTGCAGAGAAAGTGTTTGCAGACTGCTGAATCCACACACGGGTTTAACTCTGGAAGTTGAGTGCACACATTGACAACCGTTCTGGTAGATAGCTGCGTTTTGGATTTAGAAGCAGATATTTCCCTGTGCTTACTGCTGTTTCTTCCATATGCCGGTAATGGGCTGAAAACGCCTGTTTTGGGACTCTGCAGAGAAAGTGTTTGCAGACTGCTGAATCCACACACGGGTTTAACTCTGGAAGTTGAGTGCACACATTGACAACCGTTCTGTTAGATAGCTGCGTTTTGGATTTAGAAGCAGATATTTCCCTGGGCTTACTGCTGTTTCTTCCATATGCCGGTAATGGGCTGAAAACGCCTGTTTTGGGACTCTGCAGAGAAAGTGTTTGCAGACTGCTGAATCCACACACGGGTTTAACTCTGGAAGTTGAGTGCACACATTGACAACCGTTCTGGTAGATAGCTGCGTTTTGGATTTAGAAGCAGATATTTCCCTGGGCTTACTGCTGTTTCTTCCATATGCCGGGTAATGGGCTGAAAACGCCTGTTTTGGGACTCTGCAGAGAAAGTGTTTGCAGACTGCTGAATCCACACACGGGTTTAACTCTGGAAGTTGAGTGCACACATTGACAACCGTTCTGTTAGATAGCTGCGTTTTGGATTTAGAAGCAGATATTTCCCTGGGCTTACTGCTGTTTCTTCCATATGCCGGTAATGGGCTGAAAACGCCTGTTTTGGGACTCTGCAGAGAAAGTGTTTGCAGACTGCTGAATCCACACACGGGTTTAACTCTGGAAGTTGAGTGCACACATTGACAACCGTTCTGTTAGATAGCTGCGTTTTGGATTTAGAAGCAGATATTTCCCTGTGCTTACTGCTGTTGCTTCCATATGCCGGTAATGGGCTGAAAACGCCTGTTTTGGGACTCTGCAGAGAAAGTGTTTGCAGACTGCTGAATCCACACACGGGTTTAACTCTGGAAGTTGAGTGCACACATTGACAACCGTTCTGTTAGATAGCTGCGTTTTGGATTTAGAAGCAGATATTTCCCTGGGCTTACTGCTGTTTCTTCCATATGCCGGTAATGGGCTGAAAACGCCTGTTTTGGGACTCTGCAGAGAAAGTGTTTGCAGACTGCTGAATCCACACACGGGTTTAACTCTGGAAGTTGAGTGCACACATTGACAACCGTTCTGTTAGATAGCTGCGTTTTGGATTTAGAAGCAGATATTTCCCTGTGCTTACTGCTGTTTCTTCCATATGCCGGTAATGGGCTGAAAACGCCTGTTTTGGGACTCTGCAGAGAAAGTGTTTGCAGACTGCTGAATCCACACACGGGTTTAACTCTGGAAGTTGAGTGCACACATTGACAACCGTTCTGTTAGATAGCTGCGTTTTGGATTTAGAAGCAGATATTTCCCTGGGCTTACTGCTGTTGCTTCCATATGCCGGTAATGGGCTGAAAACGCCTGTTTTGGGACTCTGCAGAGAAAGTGTTTGCAGACTGCTGAATCCACACACGGGTTTAACTCTGGAAGTTGAGTGCACACATTGACAACCGTTCTGTTAGATAGCTGCGTTTTGGATTTAGAAGCAGATATTTCCCTGTGCTTACTGCTGTTGCTTCCATATGCCGGTAATGGGCTGAAAACGCCTGTTTTGGGACTCTGCAGAGAAACTGTTTGCAGACTGCTGAATCCACACACGGGTTTAACTCTGGAAGTTGAGTGCACACATTGACAACCGTTCTGTTAGATAGCTGCGTTTTGGATTTAGAAGCAGATATTTCCCTGGGCTTACTGCTGTTGCTTCCATATGCCGGTAATGGGCTGAAAACGCCTGTTTTGGGACTCTGCAGAGAAAGTGTTTGCAGACTGCTGAATCCACACACGGGTTTAACTCTGGAAGTTGAGTGCACACATTGACAACCGTTCTGTTAGATAGCTGCGTTTTGGATTTAGAAGCAGATATTTCCCTGTGCTTACTGCTGTTGCTTCCATATGCCGGTAATGGGCTGAAAACGCCTGTTTTGGGACTCTGCAGAGAAAGTGTTTGCAGACTGCTGAATCCACACACTGGTTTAACTCTGGAAGTTGAGTGCACATATTGACAACCGTTCTGTTAGATAGCTGCGTTTTGGATTTAGAAGCAGATATTTCCCTGTGCTTACTGCTGTTTCTTCCATATGCCGGTAATGGGCTGAAAACGCCTGTTTTGGGACTCTGCAGAGAAAGTGTTTGCAGACTGCTGAATCCACACACGGGTTTAACTCTGGAAGTTGAGTGCACACATTGACAACCGTTCTGGTAGATAGCTGCGTTTTGGATTTAGAAGCAGATATTTCCCTGGGCTTACTGCTGTTTCTTCCATATGCCGGTAATGGGCTGAAAACGCCTGTTTTGGGACTCTGCAGAGAAAGTGTTTGCAGACTGCTGAATCCACACACGGGTTTAACTCTGGAAGTTGAGTGCACACATTGACAACCGTTCTGTTAGATAGCTGCGTTTTGGATTTAGAAGCAGATATTTCCCTGGGCTTACTGCTGTTTCTTCCATATGCCGGTAATGGGCTGAAAACGCCTGTTTGGGGACTCTGCAGAGAAAGTGTTTGCAGACTGCTGAATCCACACACGGGTTTAACTCTGGAAGTTGAGTGCACACATTGACAACCGTTCTGTTAGATAGCTGCGTTTTGGATTTAGAAGCAGATATTTCCCTGTGCTTACTGCTGTTTCTTCCATATGCCGGTAATGGGCTGAAAACGCCTGTTTTGGGACTCTGCAGAGAAAGTGTTTGCAGACTGCTGAATCCACACACGGGTTTAACTCTGGAAGTTGAGTGCACACATTGACAACCGTTCTGTTAGATAGCTGCGTTTTGGATTTAGAAGCAGATATTTCCCTGGGCTTACTGCTGTTTCTTCCATATGCCGGTAAAGGGCTGAAAACGCCTGTTTTGGGACTCTGCAGAGAAAGTGTTTGCAGACTGCTGAATCCACACACGGGTTTAACTCTGGAAGTTGAGTGCACACATTGACAACCGTTCTGTTAGATAGCTGCGTTTTGGATTTAGAAGCAGATATTTCCCTGTGCTTACTGCTGTTTCTTCCATATGCCGGTAATGGGCTGAAAACGCCTGTTTTGGGACTCTGCAGAGAAAGTGTTTGCAGACTGCTGAATCCACACACGGGTTTAACTCTGGAAGTTGAGTGCACACATTGACAACCGTTCTCTTAGATAGCTGCGTTTTGGATTTAGAAGCAGATATTTCCCTGGGCTTACTGCTGTTTCTTCCATATGCCGGGTAATGGGCTGAAAACGCCTGTTTGGGGACTCTGCAGAGAAAGTGTTTGCAGACTGCTGAATCCACACACGGGTTTAACTCTGGAAGTTGAGTGCACACATTGACAACCGTTCTGTTAGATAGCTGCGTTTTGGATTTAGAAGCAGATATTTCCCTGGGCTTACTGCTGTTTCTTCCATATGCCGGTAATGGGCTGAAAACGCCTGTTTTGGGACTCTGCAGAGAAAGTGTTTGCAGACTGCTGAATCCACACACGGGTTTAACTCTGGAAGTTGAGTGCACACATTGACAACCGTTCTGTTAGATAGCTGCGTTTTGGATTTAGAAGCAGATATTTCCCTGTGCTTACTGCTGTTGCTTCCATATGCCGGTAATGGGCTGAAAACGCCTGTTTTGGGACTCTGCAGAGAAAGTGTTTGCAGACTGCTGAATCCACACACGGGTTTAACTCTGGAAGTTGAGTGCACACATTGACAACCGTTCTGTTAGATAGCTGCGTTTTGGATTTAGAAGCAGATATTTCCCTGGGCTTACTGCTGTTTCTTCCATATGCCGGTAATGGGCTGGAAAACGCCTGTTTTGGGACTCTGCAGAGAAAGTGTTTGCAGACTGCTGAATCCACACACGGGTTTAACTCTGGAAGTTGAGTGCACACATTGACAACCGTTCTGTTAGATAGCTGCGTTTTGGATTTAGAAGCAGATATTTCCCTGTGCTTACTGCTGTTGCTTCCATATGCCGGTAATGGGCTGAAAACGCCTGTTTTGGGACTCTGCAGAGAAAGTGTTTGCAGACTGCTGAATCCACACACGGGTTTAACTCTGGAAGTTGAGTGCACACATTGACAACCGTTCTGTTAGATAGCTGCGTTTTGGATTTAGAAGCAGATATTTCCCTGGGCTTACTGCTGTTGCTTCCATATGCCGGTAATGGGCTGAAAACGCCTGTTTTGGGACTCTGCAGAGAAAGTGTTTGCAGACTGCTGAATCCACACACGGGTTTAACTCTGGAAGTTGAGTGCACACATTGACAACCGTTCTGTTAGATAGCTGCGTTTTGGATTTAGAAGCAGATATTTCCCTGTGCTTACTGCTGTTGCTTCCATATGCCGGTAATGGGCTGAAAACGCCTGTTTTGGGACTCTGCAGAGAAACTGTTTGCAGACTGCTGAATCCACACACGGGTTTAACTCTGGAAGTTGAGTGCACACATTGACAACCGTTCTGTTAGATAGCTGCGTTTTGGATTTAGAAGCAGATATTTCCCTGGGCTTACTGCTGTTGCTTCCATATGCCGGTAATGGGCTGAAAACGCCTGTTTTGGGACTCTGCAGAGAAAGTGTTTGCAGACTGCTGAATCCACACACGGGTTTAACTCTGGAAGTTGAGTGCACACATTGACAACCGTTCTGTTAGATAGCTGCGTTTTGGATTTAGAAGCAGATATTTCCCTGTGCTTACTGCTGTTGCTTCCATATGCCGGTAATGGGCTGAAAACGCCTGTTTTGGGACTCTGCAGAGAAAGTGTTTGCAGACTGCTGAATCCACACACTGGTTTAACTCTGGAAGTTGAGTGCACATATTGACAACCGTTCTGTTAGATAGCTGCGTTTTGGATTTAGAAGCAGATATTTCCCTGTGCTTACTGCTGTTTCTTCCATATGCCGGTAATGGGCTGAAAACGCCTGTTTTGGGACTCTGCAGAGAAAGTGTTTGCAGACTGCTGAATCCACACACGGGTTTAACTCTGGAAGTTGAGTGCACACATTGACAACCGTTCTGGTAGATAGCTGCGTTTTGGATTTAGAAGCAGATATTTCCCTGTGCTTACTGCTGTTTCTTCCATATGCCGGTAATGGGCTGAAAACGCCTGTTTTGGGACTCTGCAGAGAAAGTGTTTGCAGACTGCTGAATCCACACACGGGTTTAACTCTGGAAGTTGAGTGCACACATTGACAACCGTTCTGTTAGATAGCTGCGTTTTGGATTTAGAAGCAGATATTTCCCTGGGCTTACTGCTGTTTCTTCCATATGCCGGTAATGGGCTGAAAACGCCTGTTTTTGGACTCTGCAGAGAAAGTGTTTGCAGACTGCTGAATCCACACACGGGTTTAACTCTGGAAGTTGAGTGCACACATTGACAACCGTTCTGTTAGATAGCTGCGTTTTGGATTTAGAAGCAGATATTTCCCTGTGCTTACTGCTGTTTCTTCCATATGCCGGTAATGGGCTGAAAACGCCTGTTTTGGGACTCTGCAGAGAAAGTGTTTGCAGACTGCTGAATCCACACACGGGTTTAACTCTGGAAGTTGAGTGCACACATTGACAACCGTTCTGTTAGATAGCTGCGTTTTGGATTTAGAAGCAGATATTTCCCTGGGCTTACTGCTGTTTCTTCCATATGCCGGTAAAGGGCTGAAAACGCCTGTTTTGGGACTCTGCAGAGAAAGTGTTTGCAGACTGCTGAATCCACACACGGGTTTAACTCTGGAAGTTGAGTGCACACATTGACAACCGTTCTGTTAGATAGCTGCGTTTTGGATTTAGAAGCAGATATTTCCCTGTGCTTACTGCTGTTTCTTCCATATGCCGGTAATGGGCTGAAAACGCCTGTTTTGGGACTCTGCAGAGAAAGTGTTTGCAGACTGCTGAATCCACACACGGGTTTAACTCTGGAAGTTGAGTGCACACATTGACAACCGTTCTGTTAGATAGCTGCGTTTTGGATTTAGAAGCAGATATTTCCCTGGGCTTACTGCTGTTTCTTCCATATGCCGGTAATGGGCTGAAAACGCCTGTTTGGGGACTCTGCAGAGAAAGTGTTTGCAGACTGCTGAATCCACACACGGGTTTAACTCTGGAAGTTGAGTGCACACATTGACAACCGTTCTGTTAGATAGCTGCGTTTTGGATTTAGAAGCAGATATTTCCCTGGGCTTACTGCTGTTTCTTCCATATGCCGGTAATGGGCTGAAAACGCCTGTTTTGGGACTCTGCAGAGAAAGTGTTTGCAGACTGCTGAATCCACACACGGGTTTAACTCTGGAAGTTGAGTGCACACATTGACAACCGTTCTGTTAGATAGCTGCGTTTTGGATTTAGAAGCAGATATTTCCCTGTGCTTACTGCTGTTGCTTCCATATGCCGGTAATGGGCTGAAAACGCCTGTTTTGGGACTCTGCAGAGAAAGTGTTTGCAGACTGCTGAATCCACACACGGGTTTAACTCTGGAAGTTGAGTGCACACATTGACAACCGTTCTGTTAGATAGCTGCGTTTTGGATTTAGAAGCAGATATTTCCCTGGGCTTACTGCTGTTTCTTCCATATGCCGGTAATGGGCTGAAAACGCCTGTTTTGGGACTCTGCAGAGAAAGTGTTTGCAGACTGCTGAATCCACACACGGGTTTAACTCTGGAAGTTGAGTGCACACATTGACAACCGTTCTGTTAGATAGCTGCGTTTTGGATTTAGAAGCAGATATTTCCCTGTGCTTACTGCTGTTGCTTCCATATGCCGGTAATGGGCTGAAAACGCCTGTTTTGGGACTCTGCAGAGAAAGTGTTTGCAGACTGCTGAATCCACACACGGGTTTAACTCTGGAAGTTGAGTGCACACATTGACAACCGTTCTGTTAGATAGCTGCGTTTTGGATTTAGAAGCAGATATTTCCCTGGGCTTACTGCTGTTGCTTCCATATGCCGGTAATGGGCTGAAAACGCCTGTTTTGGGACTCTGCAGAGAAAGTGTTTGCAGACTGCTGAATCCACACACGGGTTTAACTCTGGAAGTTGAGTGCACACATTGACAACCGTTCTGTTAGATAGCTGCGTTTTGGATTTAGAAGCAGATATTTCCCTGTGCTTACTGCTGTTGCTTCCATATGCCGGTAATGGGCTGAAAACGACTGTTTTGGGACTCTGCAGAGAAAGTGTTTGCAGACTGCTGAATCCACAAACGGGTTTAACTCTGGAAGTTGAGTGCACACATTGACAACCGTTCTGTTAGATAGCTGCGTTTTGGATTTAGAAGCAGATATTTCCCTGTGCTTACTGCTGTTTCTTCCATATGCCGGTAATGGGCTGAAAACGCCTGTTTTGGGACTCTGCAGAGAAAGTGTTTGCAGACTGCTGAATCCACACACGGGTTTAACTCTGGAAGTTGAGTGCACACATTGACAACCGTTCTGTTAGATAGCTGCGTTTTGGATTTAGAAGCAGATATTTCCCTGTGCTTACTGCTGTTGCTTCCATATGCCGGTAATGGGCTGAAAACGCCTGTTTTGGGACTCTGCAGAGAAAGTGTTTGCAGACTGCTGAATCCACACACTGGTTTAACTCTGGAAGTTGAGTGCACATATTGACAACCGTTCTGTTAGATAGCTGCGTTTTGGATTTAGAAGCAGATATTTCCCTGTGCTTACTGCTGTTTCTTCCATATGCCGGTAATGGGCTGAAAACGCCTGTTTTGGGACTCTGCAGAGAAAGTGTTTGCAGACTGCTGAATCCACACACGGGTTTAACTCTGGAAGTTGAGTGCACACATTGACAACCGTTCTGTTAGATAGCTGCGTTTTGGATTTAGAAGCAGATATTTCCCTGTGCTTACTGCTGTTTCTTCCATATGCCGGTAATGGGCTGAAAACGCCTGTTTTGGGACTCTGCAGAGAAAGTGTTTGCAGACTGCTGAATCCACACACGGGTTTAACTCTGGAAGTTGAGTGCACACATTGACAACCGTTCTGGTAGATAGCTGCGTTTTGGATTTAGAAGCAGATATTTCCCTGGGCTTACTGCTGTTTCTTCCATATGCCGGTAAAGGGCTGAAAACGCCTGTTTTGGGACTCTGCAGAGAAAGTGTTTGCAGACTGCTGAATCCACACACGGGTTTAACTCTGGAAGTTGAGTGCACACATTGACAACCGTTCTGTTAGATAGCTGCGTTTTGGATTTAGAAGCAGATATTTCCCTGGGCTTACTGCTGTTTCTTCCATATGCCGGTAATGGGCTGAAAACGCCTGTTTTGGGACTCTGCAGAGAAAGTGTTTGCAGACTGCTGAATACACACACGTGTTTAACTCTGTAAGTTGAGTGCACACATTGACAACCGTTCTGTTAGATAGCTGCGTTTTGGATTTGGAAGCAGATATTTCCCTGTGCTTACTGCTGTTTCTTCCATATGCCGGTAATGGGCTGAAAACGCCTGTTTGGGGACTCTGCAGAGAAAGTGTTTGCAGACTGCTGAATCCACACAAGGGTTTAACTCTGGAAGTTGAGTGCACACATTGACAACCGTTCTGTTAGATAGCTGCGTTTTGGATTTAGAAGCAGATATTTCCCTGTGCTTACTGCTGTTTCTTCCATATGCCGGTAATGGGCTGAAAACGCCTGTTTGGGGACTCTGCAGAGAAAGTGTTTGCAGACTGCTGAATCCACACACGGGTTTAACTCTGGAAGTTGAGTGCACACATTGACAACCGTTCTGTTAGAGAGCTGCCTTTTGGATTTAGAAGCAGATATTTCCCTGTGCTTACTGCTGTTTCTTCCATTTGCCGGTAATGGAGTGAAAACGCCTGTTTTAGGACTCTGCAGAGAAAGTGTTTGCAGACTGCTGAATCCACACACGGGTTTACCTCTGGAAGTTGAGTGCACACATTGACAACCGTTCTGTTAGATAGCTGCGTTTTGGATTTAGAAGCAGATATTTCCCTGGGCTTACTGCTGTTTCTTCCATATGCCGGTAATGGGCTGAAAACGCCTGTTTTGGGACTCTGCAGAGAAAGTGTTTGCAGACTGCTGAATCCACACACGGGTTTAACTCTGTAAGTTGAGTGCACACATTGACAACCGTTCTGGTAGATAGCTGCGTTTTGGATTTAGAAGCAGATATTTCCCTGGGCTTACTGCTGTTTCTTCCATATGCCGGTAATGGGCTGAAAACGCCTGTTTTGGGACTCTGCAGAGAAAGTGTTTGCAGACTGCTGAATCCACACACGGGTTTAACTCTGGAAGTTGAGTGCACACATTGACAACCGTTCTGTTAGATAGCTGCGTTTTGGATTTAGAAGCAGATATTTCCCTGTGCTTACTGCTGTTTCTTCCATATGCCGGTAATGGGCTGAAAACGCCTGTTTGGGGACTCTGCAGAGAAAGTGTTTGCAGACTGCTGAATCCACACACAGGTTTAACTCTGGAAGTTGAGTGCACACATTGACAACCGTTCTGTTAGATAGCTGCGTTTTGGATTTAGAAGCAGATATTTCCCTGGGCTTACTGCTGTTTCTTCCATATGCCGGTAATGGGCTGAAAACGCCTGTTTTGGGACTCTGCAGAGAAAGTGTTTGCAGACTGCTGAATCCACACACGGGTTTAACTCTGGAAGTTGAGTGCACACATTGACAACCGTTCTGTTAGATAGCTGCGTTTTGGATTTAGAAGCAGATGTTTCCCTGGGCTTACTGCTGTTTCTTCCATATGCCGGGTAATGGGCTGAAAACGCCTGTTTTGGGACTCTGCAGAGAAAGTGTTTGCAGACTGCTGAATCCACACACGGGTTTAACTCTGGAAGTTGAGTGCACACATTGACAACCGTTCTGGTAGATAGCTGCGTTTTGGATTTAGAAGCAGATATTTCCCTGGGCTTACTGCTGTTTCTTCCATATGCCGGTAATGGGCTGAAAACGCCTGTTTTGGGACTCTGCAGAGAAAGTGTTTGCAGACTGCTGAATCCACACACGGGTTTAACTCTGGAAGTTGAGTGCACACATTGACAACCGTTCTGTTAGATAGCTGCGTTTTGGATTTAGAAGCAGATATTTCCCTGGGCTTACTGCTGTTTCTTCCATATGCCGGTAATGGGCTGAAAACGCCTGTTTGGGGACTCTGCAGAGAAAGTGTTTGCAGACTGCTGAATCCACACACGGGTTTAACTCTGGAAGTTGAGTGCACACATTGACAACCGTTCTGTTAGATAGCTGCGTTTTGGATTTAGAAGCAGATATTTCCCTGTGCTTACTGCTGTTTCTTCCATATGCCGGGTAATGGGCTGAAAACGCCTGTTTTGGGACTCTGCAGAGAAAGTGTTTGCAGACTGCTGAATCCACACACGGGTTTAACTCTGGAAGTTGAGTGCACACATTGACAACCGTTCTGTTAGATAGCTGCGTTTTGGATTTAGAAGCAGATATTTCCCTGTGCTTACTGCTGTTTCTTCCATATGCCGGGTAATGGGCTGAAAACGCCTGTTTTGGGACTCTGCAGAGAAAGTGTTTGCAGACTGCTGAATCCACACACGGGTTTAACTCTGGAAGTTGAGTGCACACATTGACAACCGTTCTGTTAGATAGCTGCGTTTTGGATTTAGAAGCAGATATTTCCCTGTGCTTACTGCTGTTTCTTCCATATGCCGGTAATGGGCTGAAAACGCCTGTTTTGGGACTCTGCAGAGAAAGTGTTTGCAGACTGCTGAATCCACACACGGGTTTAACTCTGGAAGTTGAGTGCACACATTGACAACCGTTCTGTTAGATAGCTGCGTTTTGGATTTAGAAGCAGATATTTCCCTGTGCTTACTGCTGTTTCTTCCATATGCCGGTAATGGGCTGAAAACGCCTGTTTTGGGACTCTGCAGAGAAAGTGTTTGCAGACTGCTGAATCCACACACGGGTTTAACTCTGGAAGTTGAGTGCACACATTGACAACCGTTCTGTTAGATAGCTGCGTTTTGGATTTAGAAGCAGATATTTCCCTGTGCTTACTGCTGTTGCTTCCATATGCCGGGTAATGGGCTGAAAACGCCTGTTTTGGGACTCTGCAGAGAAAGTGTTTGCAGACTGCTGAATCCACACACGGGTTTAACTCTGGAAGTTGAGTGCACACATTGACAACCGTTCTGTTAGATAGCTGCGTTTTGGATTTAGAAGCAGATATTTCCCTGGGCTTACTGCTGTTGCTTCCATATGCCGGTAATGGGCTGAAAACGCCTGTTTTGGGACTCTGCAGAGAAAGTGTTTGCAGACTGCTGAATCCACACACGGGTTTAACTCTGGAAGTTGAGTGCACACATTGACAACCGTTCTGTTAGATAGCTGCGTTTTGGATTTAGAAGCAGATATTTCCCTGTGCTTACTGCTGTTGCTTCCATATGCCGGGTAATGGGCTGAAAACGCCTGTTTTGGGACTCTGCAGAGAAACGTGTTTGCAGACTGCTGAATCCACACACGGGTTTAACTCTGGAAGTTGAGTGCACACATTGACAACCGTTCTGTTAGATAGCTGCGTTTTGGATTTAGAAGCAGATATTTCCCTGGGCTTACTGCTGTTGCTTCCATATGCCGGTAATGGGCTGGAAAACGCCTGTTTTGGGACTCTGCAGAGAAAGTGTTTGCAGACTGCTGAATCCACACACGGGTTTAACTCTGGAAGTTGAGTGCACACATTGACAACCGTTCTGTTAGATAGCTGCGTTTTGGATTTAGAAGCAGATATTTCCCTGTGCTTACTGCTGTTGCTTCCATATGCCGGTAATGGGCTGAAAACGCCTGTTTTGGGACTCTGCAGAGAAAGTGTTTGCAGACTGCTGAATCCACACACTGGTTTAACTCTGGAAGTTGAGTGCACACTATTGACAACCGTTCTGTTAGATAGCTGCGTTTTGGATTTAGAAGCAGATATTTCCCTGTGCTTACTGCTGTTTCTTCCATATGCCGGTAATGGGCTGAAAACGCCTGTTTTGGGACTCTGCAGAGAAAGTGTTTGCAGACTGCTGAATCCACACACGGGTTTAACTCTGGAAGTTGAGTGCACACATTGACAACCGTTCTGGTAGATAGCTGCGTTTTGGATTTAGAAGCAGATATTTCCCTGTGCTTACTGCTGTTTCTTCCATATGCCGGGTAATGGGCTGAAAACGCCTGTTTTGGGACTCTGCAGAGAAAGTGTTTGCAGACTGCTGAATCCACACACGGGTTTAACTCTGGAAGTTGAGTGCACACATTGACAACCGTTCTGTTAGATAGCTGCGTTTTGGATTTAGAAGCAGATATTTCCCTGGGCTTACTGCTGTTTCTTCCATATGCCGGTAATGGGCTGAAAACGCCTGTTTTTGGACTCTGCAGAGAAAGTGTTTGCAGACTGCTGAATCCACACACGGGTTTAACTCTGGAAGTTGAGTGCACACATTGACAACCGTTCTGTTAGATAGCTGCGTTTTGGATTTAGAAGCAGATATTTCCCTGTGCTTACTGCTGTTTCTTCCATATGCCGGGTAATGGGCTGAAAACGCCTGTTTTGGGACTCTGCAGAGAAAGTGTTTGCAGACTGCTGAATCCACACACGGGTTTAACTCTGGAAGTTGAGTGCACACATTGACAACCGTTCTGTTAGATAGCTGCGTTTTGGATTTAGAAGCAGATATTTCCCTGGGCTTACTGCTGTTTCTTCCATATGCCGGGTAAAGGGCTGAAAACGCCTGTTTTGGGACTCTGCAGAGAAAGTGTTTGCAGACTGCTGAATCCACACACGGGTTTAACTCTGGAAGTTGAGTGCACACATTGACAACCGTTCTGTTAGATAGCTGCGTTTTGGATTTAGAAGCAGATATTTCCCTGTGCTTACTGCTGTTTCTTCCATATGCCGGTAATGGGCTGAAAACGCCTGTTTTGGGACTCTGCAGAGAAAGTGTTTGCAGACTGCTGAATCCACACACGGGTTTAACTCTGGAAGTTGAGTGCACACATTGACAACCGTTCTGTTAGATAGCTGCGTTTTGGATTTAGAAGCAGATATTTCCCTGGGCTTACTGCTGTTTCTTCCATATGCCGGTAATGGGCTGAAAACGCCTGTTTGGGGACTCTGCAGAGAAAGTGTTTGCAGACTGCTGAATCCACACACGGGTTTAACTCTGGAAGTTGAGTGCACACATTGACAACCGTTCTGTTAGATAGCTGCGTTTTGGATTTAGAAGCAGATATTTCCCTGGGCTTACTGCTGTTTCTTCCATATGCCGGGTAATGGGCTGAAAACGCCTGTTTTGGGACTCTGCAGAGAAAGTGTTTGCAGACTGCTGAATCCACACACGGGTTTAACTCTGGAAGTTGAGTGCACACATTGACAACCGTTCTGTTAGATAGCTGCGTTTTGGATTTAGAAGCAGATATTTCCCTGTGCTTACTGCTGTTGCTTCCATATGCCGGGTAATGGGCTGAAAACGCCTGTTTTGGGACTCTGCAGAGAAAGTGTTTGCAGACTGCTGAATCCACACACGGGTTTAACTCTGGAAGTTGAGTGCACACATTGACAACCGTTCTGTTAGATAGCTGCGTTTTGGATTTAGAAGCAGATATTTCCCTGGGCTTACTGCTGTTTCTTCCATATGCCGGTAATGGGCTGAAAACGCCTGTTTTGGGACTCTGCAGAGAAAGTGTTTGCAGACTGCTGAATCCACACACGGGTTTAACTCTGGAAGTTGAGTGCACACATTGACAACCGTTCTGTTAGATAGCTGCGTTTTGGATTTAGAAGCAGATATTTCCCTGTGCTTACTGCTGTTGCTTCCATATGCCGGGTAATGGGCTGAAAACGCCTGTTTTGGGACTCTGCAGAGAAAGTGTTTGCAGACTGCTGAATCCACACACGGGTTTAACTCTGGAAGTTGAGTGCACACATTGACAACCGTTCTGTTAGATAGCTGCGTTTTGGATTTAGAAGCAGATATTTCCCTGGGCTTACTGCTGTTGCTTCCATATGCCGGTAATGGGCTGAAAACGCCTGTTTTGGGACTCTGCAGAGAAAGTGTTTGCAGACTGCTGAATCCACACACGGGTTTAACTCTGGAAGTTGAGTGCACACATTGACAACCGTTCTGTTAGATAGCTGCGTTTTTGATTTAGAAGCAGATATTTCCCTGTGCTTACTGCTGTTGCTTCCATATGCCGGTAATGGGCTGAAAACGCCTGTTTTGGGACTCTGCAGAGAAAGTGTTTGCAGACTGCTGAATCCACACACGGGTTTAACTCTGGAAGTTGAGTGCACACATTGACAACCGTTCTGTTAGATAGCTGCGTTTTGGATTTAGAAGCAGATATTTCCCTGGGCTTACTGCTGTTGCTTCCATATGCCGGTAATGGGCTGAAAACGCCTGTTTTGGGACTCTGCAGAGAAAGTGTTTGCAGACTGCTGAATCCACACACGGGTTTAACTCTGGAAGTTGAGTGCACACATTGACAACCGTTCTGTTAGATAGCTGCGTTTTGGATTTAGAAGCAGATATTTCCCTGTGCTTACTGCTGTTGCTTCCATATGCCGGTAATGGGCTGAAAACGCCTGTTTTGGGACTCTGCAGAGAAAGTGTTTGCAGACTGCTGAATCCACACACTGGTTTAACTCTGGAAGTTGAGTGCACATATTGACAACCGTTCTGTTAGATAGCTGCGTTTTGGATTTAGAAGCAGATATTTCCCTGTGCTTACTGCTGTTTCTTCCATATGCCGGGTAATGGGCTGAAAACGCCTGTTTTGGGACTCTGCAGAGAAAGTGTTTGCAGACTGCTGAATCCACACACGGGTTTAACTCTGGAAGTTGAGTGCACACATTGACAACCGTTCTGTTAGATAGCTGCGTTTTGGATTTAGAAGCAGATATTTCCCTGTGCTTACTGCTGTTTCTTCCATATGCCGGGTAATGGGCTGAAAACGCCTGTTTTGGGACTCTGCAGAGAAAGTGTTTGCAGACTGCTGAATCCACACACGGGTTTAACTCTGGAAGTTGAGTGCACACATTGACAACCGTTCTGTTAGATAGCTGCGTTTTGGATTTAGAAGCAGATATTTCCCTGGGCTTACTGCTGTTTCTTCCATATGCCGGTAATGGGCTGAAAACGCCTGTTTTGGGGACTCTGCAGAGAAAGTGTTTGCAGACTGCTGAATCCACACACGGGTTTAACTCTGGAAGTTGAGTGCACGCATTGACAACCGTTCTGGTAGATAGCTGCGTTTTGGATTAAGAAGCAGATATTTCCCTGGGCTTACTGCTGTTTCTTCCATATGCCGGTAATGGGCTGAAAACGCCTGTTTTGGGGACTCTGCAGAGAAAGTGTTTGCAGACTGCTGAATCACACACGTGTTTAACTCCGTAAGTTGAGTGCACACATTGACAACCGTTCTGTTAGATAGCTGCGTTTTGGATTTAGGAAGCAGATATTTCCCTGTGCTTACTGCTGTTTCTTCCATATGCCGGTAATGGGCTGAAAACGCCTGTTTTGGGGACTCTGCAGAGAAAGTGTTTGCAGACTGCTGAATCCACACAAGGGTTTAACTCTGGAAGTTGAGTGCACACATTGACAACCGTTCTGTTAGATAGCTGCGTTTTGGATTTAGAAGCAGATATTTCCCTGTGCTTACTGCTGTTTCTTCCATATGCCGGTAATGGGCTGAAAACGCCTGTTTTGGGACTCTGCAGAGAAAGTGTTTGCAGACTGCTGAATCCACACACGGGTTTAACTCTGGAAGTTGAGTGCACACATTGACAACCGTTCTGGTAGAGAGCTGCCTTTTGGATTTAGAAGCAGATATTTCCCTGTGCTTACTGCTGTTTCTTCCATTTGCCGGTAATGGAGTGAAAACGCCTGTTTTAGGGACTCTGCAGAGAAAGTGTTTGCAGACTGCTGAATCCACACACGGGTTTAACTCTGGAAGTTGAGTGCACACATTGACAACCGTTCTGTTAGATAGCTGCGTTTTGGATTTAGAAGCAGATATTTCCCTGGGCTTACTGCTGTTTCTTCCATATGCCGGTAATGGGCTGAAAACGCCTGTTTTGGGACTCTGCAGAGAAAGTGTTTGCAGACTGCTGAATCCACACACGGGTTTAACTCTGGAAGTTGAGTGCACACATTGACAACCGTTCTGGTAGATAGCTGCGTTTTGGATTTAGAAGCAGATATTTCCCTGGGCTTACTGCTGTTTCTTCCATATGCCGGTAATGGGCTGAAAACGCCTGTTTTGGGACTCTGCAGAGAAAGTGTTTGCAGACTGCTGAATCCACACACGGGTTTAACTCTGGAAGTTGAGTGCACACATTGACAACCGTTCTGTTAGATAGCTGCGTTTTGGATTTAGAAGCAGATATTTCCCTGTGCTTACTGCTGTTTCTTCCATATGCCGGTAATGGGCTGAAAACGCCTGTTTGGGGACTCTGCAGAGAAAGTGTTTGCAGACTGCTGAATCCACACACGGGTTTAACTCTGGAAGTTGAGGTGCACACATTGACAACCGTTCTGTTAGATAGCTGCGTTTTGGATTTAGAAGCAGATATTTCCCTGTGCTTACTGCTGTTTCTTCCATATGCCGGTAATGGGCTGAAAACGCCTGTT
>NW_026989445.1:0-24398 GCF_030222135.1 Aotus nancymaae
TTCGCCCTCTCTGTTCCCCGTTCGCCCTCTCTGTTCCCGTTCACCCTCTCTGTTCCTTCTGTTCACCCTCTCCGTTCCCCGTTCACCCTCTCCGTTCCCCGTTCGCCCTCTCCGTTCCCCGTTCGCCCTCTCTGTTCCCTGTTCGCCCTCTCTGTTCCTTCTGTTCGCCCTCTCTGTTCCCCATTCGCCCTCTCTGTTCCTTCTGTTCGCCCTCTCTGTTCCCCATTCGCCCTCTCTGTTCCTTCTGTTCGCCCTCTCTGTTCCCCATTCGCCCTCTCTGTTCCCGTTCGCCCTCTCTGTTCCCCGTTCGCCCTCTCTGTTCCCTGTTCGCCCTCTCTGTTCCTTCTGTTCGCCCTCTCTGTTCCCATTCGCCCTCTCTGTTCCCGGTTTGCCCTCTCTCTTCCCTCAGTGAGCACCTGCCCATGGGAGTGGGTGTTGGGAGACCAGTGTGGCCTCATCAGGGTCCACACAGCTTCTGTAAGGGGGCCCTTGGGGCTCACCTGGCCTAGCTCAGGTGGACACCCAGAGCCCGCAGCCAAGGGCGTCCTCCCACCCCACAGAGCAAGCACAGGCTGCCTCACATGATGATCACAGCAGAAAACATCTGTGCTGACCCGTGAGTGTCCCTGGAGGTGAGGTGAGGCTCCCAGCTGGGCGGGCAGGGTCGTGGGGTGGGGAGGTCCGGGGCTGCGCTGAGCCCCACCCAAGCTACTGTTCATTGGTTGAACAAAAGCACAAAGGCAGGAATGAGGGAATGTAGGAATGAATGAATGAACGAATGAATGAGAGAGCTAATGAAGGAAGGAAGGAGGAGCTGAGTGAGTGAGTGCCAATGCTGACTGACCAGAGCCGGAGACAGTGGAAGCATTTCTGAGCTCAGGTGGCGGGGGTGGGGGGGTGGGGGGGAGCATTTGGGGCCCCTGGGGCGCAGACAGGGGGTAGAGGAGGGTCAAACAGTGTGAACACTGTGGAGGTGAACTTGGTGGGGGGTGGTAGGTTGGGGGGAAGCGGCTTGATGTCTGTGCCGCCCGCACCTGCTCTGTGCCCGTTGCCGGCTGGGTTGTGGGCTGTCCCCACCCCAGGGACCGCCAGGGACCCTGGGGCTGTGTGTCTGGGCTGAAGTCGGGGTCATGAGCGTGGTGGGAGTTGGGGGAGAGGAAGGGGCTGCTGGAAGCTAAGGCTGAGGGTGGTCACTCTGGAGCCTGTTCTTCAGGGTCCCTTGCTGACCAGGAGCTCCCCAGAATGTGTGGGGCAGGTCAGCACCACCTCCTCTGGGACCACCAGCCCCGGGGCCACTCAGAAGTGGGGGTCCGCACCAGGTTGAGGGAGAACCCCTTGGCCAGCTGTCCAGGCCCTCCTGGACGTGGCGTCCACAGCTTCTCCAGGCCCCAAACCTCGGTTCCTCCTTCAGTCCTGGGACTGGGATCCGTGAACCCCACTGGTCCCAGGAGCTTCTTGTGCCGGGGTCCTGGGGGGCAGAGGTGGGGGCGTGTGTGTAGCCTGGGCTGTCCCCTGGCCCGAAGCTCTCCTCTAGGCAGCCAGGCCTGGGGAGGACTCCGGCCTCACCGCCTCACCACCCAGCAGGACCAGGCCCAGTGCCAGGTTGCAAGGAGAGGCGGGGAGCGGGTCTTGGGGGTGGCCTGGGGCCGCCCCATCTCCCACCAGGGGACAACAACACCACAAATGTCACTTAATTTACATGACAAAGTGGCACCATTATTGCGAGCTGACAGAATGCCGCTGGGGCAATTTCCGAATATTATTTAAACAATGTAATGAGTTAAATGTCAGCGCTGGCTAATTATGTTTATGCTAATTGTTAATTAGCCCTGTAATGGAGATAGTCTTAATTAACAATGGTTGTGAGTGTGGGTGGGGGTTCTGGTGGGTTCAGAAAGGGCTGGGAGGTGCCAGGGGCCAGGCAGGGGTGCTGCCAGCCTGCAGCTTCTCCTGTGTGGCCTCAGGGTCCCCCACAGCCACCTGTGTCTGCCGCAGAAGGACCTCCAGAGGTCAAGGCATCTTTCTTCTCCCTCTCACCTCCCTCCCCGCCATCCTCCTCCCCTCTCCACCAGGTTGAGGACAGATCGGAAGGAACGTCACACAGGCCAGCTTGGCGGGTGTTGGGGTCCTGGCTGGCCCAGCCCTGCAAGAGCCTCTCCAGTGGGAATGAGAATACGGCTCACTGTTGGGGGCGGGAAAAGCTGCTCAGCCAGGCCCCCCGTCGCTCACCACCTTCCAGAGCATGGCCAGGAGACAGCGTTCAGTCCCCAGTGATGGTGGAGGAGTCAGACACCACCCGGGAAGGTGCTCCTCCAGGCAGGGAGCTGAGGTTACAGGCCCCGGAGCCCCCACACGTTCCTCCAAGCCCCCTTCTACTGGGCCACCGGGACTC
The DNA here is from genome assembly GCF_030222135.1 of Aotus nancymaae. NCBI lineage: Eukaryota > Metazoa > Chordata > Mammalia > Primates > Aotidae > Aotus > Aotus nancymaae. The sequence goes on from NW_026989445.1 coordinate 2,393, forward strand.
AGGGAGGGTTTCTGGCTCACACTCCATGAATTCCCAGGGACTGTGACCTCCTGGCGCGGGCCCTGGGGCTACCCCGTGGGAAGAGCGGGCCACTGTGGACCCTGCTGGATGAAGTGAAAGGATCAGCCACAGAGACTCCCCGAGGTGGGGCCCTGACCTACGCCATGGGGGGCCGAGCTGGACAGGGAGAGGAAACAGCAAAGCCATCGGGGGAGCCAGTGCGGGGGACCCGTGAGCACGTCCACGGCCTGTCAGGGAGAAAGAATGGGTGGGATTTGCACAGCATGGGGCAAGTGTGTAAGCTAAACCACTCACAGGGAACAGAGAGGATGAACGGGAACAGAGAGGGCGAACGGGAAAAGAGAGGGCGAACAGGGAACAGAGAGGGCGAACAGGGAACAGAGAGGGCGAACAGGGAACAGAGAGGCCGAACAGGGAACAGAGAGGCCGAACAGGGAACAGAGAGGCCGAACAGGGAACAGAGAGGCCGAACAGGGAACAGAGAGGCCGAACAGGGAACAGAGAGGCCGAACAGGGAAAGGGAACAGAGAGGGCGAACAGGGAACAGAGAGGGCGAACAGGGAACAGAAGAGGGCGAACAGGGAACAGAGAGGCGAACAGGGAACAGAGAGGCCGAACAGGGAACAGAGAGGGCGAACAGGGAACAGAGAGGCCGAACAGGGAACAGAGAGGCCGAACAGGGAACAGAGAGGGCCGAACAGGGAACAGAGAGGGCGAACAGGGAACAGAGAGGGCCGAACAGGGAACAGAGAGGCCGAACAGGGAACAGAGAGGCCGAACAGGGAACAGAGAGGCCGAACAGGGAACAGAGAGGGCCGAACAGGGAACAGAGAGGCCGAACAGGGAACAGAGAGGGCGAACAGGGAACAGAGAGGCCGAACAGGGAACAGAGAGGCCGAACAGGGAACAGAGAGGGCGAACAGGGAACAGAGAGGGCGAACAGGGAACAGAGAGGGCGAACAGGGAACAGAGAGGGCCGAACAGGGAACAGAGAGGGCCGAACAGGGAACAGAGAGGGCGAACAGGGAACAGAGAGGGCGAACAGGGAACAGAGAGGGCGAACAGGGAACAGAGAGGGCGAACAGGGAACAGAGAGGGCGAACAGGGAACAGAGAGGGCGAACAGGGAACAGAGAGGGCGAACAGGGAACAGGAGAGGCGAACAGGGAACAGAGAGGGCCGAACAGGGAACAGAGAGGGCGAACAGGGAACAGAGAGGGCGAACAGGGAACAGAGAGGCCGAACAGGGAACAGAGAGGCCGAACAGGGAACAGAGAGGACAGGCGAACGGGAACAGAGAGGGCGAACAGGAACAGAGAGGGCGAACAGGGAACAGAGAGGCCGAACAGGGAACAGAGAGGGCGAACAGGGAACAGAGAGGGCGAACAGGGAACAGAGAGGGCGAACAGGGAACAGAGAGGCCGAACAGGGAACAGAGAGGCCGAACAGGGAACAGAGAGGCCGAACAGGGAACAGAGAGGGCGAACAGGGAACAGAGAGGCCGAACAGGGAACAGAGAGGGGCGAACAGGGAACAGAGAGGGCGAACAGGGAACAGAGAGGCCGAACAGGGAACAGAGAGGCCGAACAGGGAACAGAGAGGCCGAACAGGGAACAGAGAGGGCGAACGGGAACAGAGAGGGCGAACAGGGAACAGAGAGGGCGAACAGGGAACAGAGAGGGCGAACAGGGAACAGAGAGGGCCGAACAGGGAACAGAGAGGGCGAACAGGGAACAGAGAGGGCGAACAGGGAACAGAGAGGGCGAACAGGGAACAGAGAGGGCGAACAGGGAACAGAGAGGCCGAACAGGAACAGAGAGGCGAACAGGGAACAGAGAGGGCGAACAGGGAACAGAGAGGGCGAACAGGGAACAGAGAGGGCGAACAGGGAACAGAGAGGGCGAACAGGGAACAGAGAGGCCGAACAGGGAACAGAGAGGGCCGAACAGGGAACAGAGAGGGCGAACAGGGAACAGAGAGGGCGAACAGGGAACAGAGAGGGCGAACAGGGAACAGAGAGGCCGAACAGGGAACAGAGAGGCCGAACAGGGAACAGAGAGGCCGAACAGGGAACAGAGAGGGCGAACAGGGAACAGAGAGGGCGAACAGGGAACAGAGAGGGCGAACAGGGAACAGAGAGGGCGAACGGGAACAGAGAGGGCGAACAGGGAACAGAGAGGGCCGAACAGGGAACAGAGAGGGCGAACGGGAACAGAGAGGGCGAACGGGAACAGAGAGGGCGAACGGAACAGAGAGGGCGAACAGGGAACAGAGAGGGCGAACAGGGAACAGAGAGGGCGAACAGGGAACAGAGAGGACGAACAGGGAACAGAGAGGGCGAACAGGGAACAGAGAGGCCGAACAGGGAACAGAGAGGGCGAACAGGGAACAGAGAGGGCGAACAGGGAACAGAGAGGCCGAACAGGGAACAGAGAGGGCGAACAGGGAACAGAGAGGCCGAACAGGGAACAGAGAGGGCGAACAGGGAACAGAGAGGGCGAACAGGGAACAGAGAGGCCGAACAGGGAACAGAGAGGCCGAACAGGGAACAGAGAGGCCGAACAGGGAACAGAGAGGGCGAACAGGGAACAGAGAGGGCGAACAGGGAACAGAGAGGCCGAACAGGGAACAGAGAGGGCGAACAGGGAACAGAGAGGGCGAACAGGGAACAGAGAGGCCGAACAGGGAACAGAGAGGGCGAACAGGGAACAGAGAGGGCGAACAGGGAACAGAGAGGGCGAACAGGGAACAGAGAGGGCGAACGGGAACAGAGAGGGCGAACAGGGAACAGAGAGGGCGAACAGGGAACAGAGAGGCCGAACAGGGAACAGAGAGGGCCGAACAGGGAACAGAGAGGCCGAACAGGGAACAGAGAGGCCGAACAGGGAACAGAGAGGGCGAACAGGGAACAGAGAGGGCGAACAGGGAACAGAGAGGGCGAACAGGGAACAGAGAGGGCCGAACAGGGAACAGAGAGGCCGAACAGGGAACAGAGAGGCCGAACAGGGAACAGAGAGGGCGAACAGGAACAGAGAGGGCGAACAGGGAACAGAGAGGGCGAACAGGGAACAGAGAGGGCGAACAGGGAACAGAGAGGGCGAACAGGGAACAGAGAGGCCGAACAGGGAACAGAGAGGGCGAACAGGGAACAGAGAGGGCGAACAGGGAACAGAGGAGGGCGAACAGGGAACAGAGAGGGCGAACAGGGAACAGAGAGGCCGAACAGGGAACAGAGAGGGCGAACAGGGAACAGAGAGGGCGAACAGGGAACAGAGAGGCCGAACAGGGAACAGAGAGGGCGAACAGGGAACAGAGAGGGCGAACAGGGAACAGAGAGGGCGAACAGGGAACAGAGAGGCCGAACAGGGAACAGAGAGGGCCGAACGGGAACAGAGAGGGCGAACAGGGAACAGAGAGGGCGAACAGGGAACAGAGAGGGCGAACAGGGAACAGAGAGGGCCGAACAGGGAACAGAGAGGGCGAACAGGGAACAGAGAGGGCGAACAGGGAACAGAGAGGGCGAACAGGGAACAGAGAGGGCCGAACAGGGAACAGAGAGGCCGAACAGGGAACAGAGAGGGCCGAACAGGGAACAGAGAGGCCGAACAGGGAACAGAGAGGGCGAACAGGGAACAGAGAGGGCGAACAGGGAACAGAGAGGCCGAACAGGGAACAGAGAGGCCGAACAGGGAACAGAGAGGCCGAACAGGGAACAGAGAGGCCGAACAGGGAACAGAGAGGGCGAACAGGGAACAGAGAGGGCGAACAGGGAACAGAGAGGGGCGAACAGGGAACAGAGAGGGCGAACAGGGAACAGAGAGGCCGAACAGGGAACAGAGAGGGCCGAACAGGGAACAGAGAGGGCGAACAGGGAACAGAGAGGGCGAACAGGGAACAGAGAGGGCGAACAGGGAACAGAGAGGGCCGAACAGGGAACAGAGAGGCGAACAGGGAACAGAGAGGGCGAACAGGGAACAGAGAGGGCGAACAGGGAACAGAGAGGGCGAACAGGAACAGAGAGGGCGAACAGGAACAGAGAGGGCGAACAGGGAACAGAGAGGGCGAACAGGGAACAGAGAGGGCGAACAGGGAACAGAGAGGGCGAACAGGGAACAGAGAGGGCGAACAGGGAACAGAGAGGGCGAACAGGGAACAGAGAGGGCGAACAGGGAACAGAGAGGGCGAACAGGGAACAGAGAGGCGAACAGGGAACAGAGAGGGCGAACAGGAACAGAGAGGCGAACAGGGAACAGAGAGGGCGAACAGGGAACAGAGAGGCGAACAGGGAACAGAGAGGGCGAACAGGGAACAGAGAGGGCGAACAGGGAACAGAGAGGGCGAACAGGGAACAGAGAGGGCGAACAGGGAACAGAGAGGGCGAACGGGAACAGAGAGGCGAACGGGAACAGAGAGGGCGAACAGGGAACAGAGAGGGCGAACAGGGAACAGAGAGGGCGAACAGGGAACAGAGAGGGCGAACAGGGAACAGAGAGGGCGAACAGGGAACAGAGAGGGCGAACAGGAACAGAGAGGCGAACAGGGAACAGAGAGGGCCGAACAGGGAACAGAGAGGGCCGAACAGGGAACAGAGAGGGCGAACAGGGAACAGAGAGGGCCGAACAGGGAACAGAGAGGGCCGAACAGGGAACAGAGAGGGCGAACAGGGAACAGAGAGGCGAACAGGGAACAGAGAGGGCGAACAGGGAACAGAGAGGGCCGAACAGGGAACAGAGAGGGCGAACAGGGAACAGAGAGGGCCGAACAGGGAACAGAGAGGGCGACAGGGAACAGAGAGCGAACAGGGAACAGAGAGGGCGAACAGGGAACAGAGAGGGCCGAACAGGGACAGAGAGGGCGAACAGGGAACAGAGAGGGCGAACAGGGAACAGAGAGGGCCGAACAGGGAACAGAGAGGGCGAACAGGGAACAGAGAGGGCGAACAGGGAACAGAGAGGGCGAACAGGGAACAGAGAGGGCGAACAGGGAACAGAGAGGGCGAACAGGGAACAGAGAGGGCGAACAGGGAACAGAGAGGGCGAACAGGGAACAGAGAGGGCGAACAGGGAACAGAGAGGGCGAACAGGGAACAGAGAGGGCGAACAGGGAACAGAGAGGGCGAACAGGGAACAGAGAGGGCGAACGGGAACAGAGAGGGCGAACGGGAACAGAGAGGGCGAACGGGAACAGAGAGGGCGAACGGGAACAGAGAGGCCGAACAGGGAACAGAGAGGGCGAACAGGGAACAGAGAGGGCGAACGGGAACAGAGAGGGCGAACGGGAACAGAGAGGGCGAACGGGAACAGAGAGGGCGAACGGGAACAGAGAGGGCGAACAGGGAACAGAGAGGGCGAACAGGGAACAGAGAGGGCGAACAGGAACAGAGAGGACGAACAGGGAACAGAGAGGGCGAACGGGAACAGAGAGGGCGAACGGGAACAGAGAGGACGAACGGGAACAGAGAGGGCGAACAGGGAACAGAGAGGGCGAACAGGGAACAGAGAGGGCGAACGGGAACAGAGAGGGCGAACAGGGAACAGAGAGGGCGAACAGGGAACAGAGAGGACGAACAGGGAACAGAGAGGACGAACAGGGAACAGAGAGGGCGAACGGGAACAGAGAGGGCGAACGGGAACAGAGAGGGCGAACAGGGAACAGAGAGGGCGAACGGGAACAGAGAGGGCGAACAGGGAACAGAGAGGGCGAACGGGAACAGAGAGGGCGAACGGGAACAGAGAGGGCGAACGGGAACAGAGAGGACGAACGGGAACAGAGAGGGCGAACGGGAACAGAGAGGGCGAACGGGAACAGAGAGGGCGAACAGGGAACAGAGAGGACGAACGGGAACAGAGAGGGCGAACGGGAACAGAGAGGGCGAACGGGAACAGAGAGGGCGAACGGGGAACAGAGAGGGCGAACAGGGAACAGAGAGGACGAACAGGGAACAGAGAGGACGAACAGGGAACAGAGAGGGCGAACGGGAACAGAGAGGGCGAACGGGAACAGAGAGGGCGAACAGGGAACAGAGAGGACGAACAGGGAACAGAGAGGACGAACGGGAACAGAGAGGACGAACGGGAACAGAGAGGGCGAACGGGAACAGAGAGGGCGAACGGGAACAGAGAGGGCGAACGGGAACAGAGAGGGCGAACGGGAACAGAGAGGGCGAACAGGGAACAGAGAGGACGAACAGGGAACAGAGAGGACGAACGGGAACAGAGAGGGCGAACGGGAACAGAGAGGGCGAACGGGAACAGAGAGGACGAACGGGAACAGAGAGGGCGAACGGGAACAGAGAGGGCGAACGGGAACAGAGAGGGCGAACGGGGAACAGAGAGGGCGAACGGGGAACAGAGAGGGCGAACGGGAACAGAGAGGGCGAACAGGGAACAGAGAGGGCGAACGGGAACAGAGAGGGCGAACGGGAACAGAGAGGGCGAACGGGAACAGAGAGGGCGAACGGGAACAGAGAGGACGAACGGGAACAGAGAGGACGAACGGGAACAGCGATGACGAACGGGAACAGAGAGGGCGAACAGGGAACAGAGAGGGCGAACAGGGAACAGAGAGGGCGAACGGGAACAGAGAGGATGAACGGGAACAGCAATGATGAACGGGAACAGAGAGGGCGAACAGGGAACAGAGAGTGCGAACAGGGAACAGAGGGCGAACAGGGAACACAGAGGATGAACAGGAACAGAGAGTGCAAACAGGGAACAGAGATGACGAACGGGAACAGAGAGGGTGAACGGGAACAGACAGGATGAATGGGAACAGAGAGGGCGAACAGGGAACAGAGAGGATGAACAGGAACAGAGAGTGCAAACAGGGAACAGAGAGGACGAACGGGAACAGAGAGGGTGAACGGGAACAGACAGGACGAATGGGAACAGAGAGGGTGAACAGGGAACAGAGAGGACGAATGGGAACAGAGAGGGCGAACAGGGAACAGAGAGGGCGAACAAGGAACAGAGAGGGTCAACAGAGTGTGAACTAAAAATAAAATCCTAAGCTCCTCACCAAATCAATGGAGCCCCTTTATCCAATGGGTCCCCAGTGAAACCTTAAAGTCTTAATTCCCTGCTGTGATGGGAAGGGAGGTTGAACCTGCCTCATTTTTATTCCTCCTTTTTGGAGTGTAAGCACAGCTTATTTTAAACACTTCTTTCTGGTTTTCAACAAAGTTTTGTTCCGTTAGTTACAGATTAAAGGATCTCTGAAACTACCTACGACTTGTGGCGTGGCCTGGCTTTGTGTTCCCACCCAAATCTTGTCTTGAATTGTAATTCAAATTGCAATGGCCATGTGTTGAGGGAGGGACCTCTTGGGAGGTGATTAGATCGTGGGGGTGGATCCCCCATGATGTTCTTTTGATAGGGATTGAATCTCACCAGTGTCTGGACTTCCCCTGATGGCACTGCTCTCTCCTGCTGCCATGTGAACAAGGATATTGTTCTCCCCACTGTGTCGCTTCCCCTCCCACCATGATTGTAAGTTTCCTGAGGCCTCTCCAGTCAATCAGAACTGTCAGTCAAATGAACATCTTCCCTTTATAAATTACCCAGTCTCAGGTAATTCTTCAGAGAAGTGTGCAAACGAACTAATAGAGTAAATTGGTACTGGGAGTGGGGCGCTTCTAGGAGGATACCCGAAAATACAAAAGTGACAGGCAGAGGCTGCAACAGTTTGGAGGGTTCAGAAGAAGAAGAAGAAATGTGGCAAAGTTGGGAACTTCCTAGAGACTTGGAGGGCCCGGAAGACAGAAAGATGTGGGCAAGCTTGGAGCCTGCTGGAGGGTTACTGAACAGCTCTGCGCCTCCTGCATCAGCCCGGCCTGGAGGTGACACGTGGACTCAAATGAGATCATTTTGGAGCTTTAAGCTTTCATGACTGCCCTACTGGATTTCAGACTTGCACGGGCCTCAAGCCCTTTTTTAGGCCCGTTTCTCCCGTTTGGGAGGAGTGTATTTACCCAATGCCTGTGCCCCCACCGTATCTAGGAAGTAACTCACTTACTTTCGATTTTACCGGCTCACAGGCAGAAGGGACTTGCCTTGTCTCAGATGAGACTATGGACTTGGACTTTTGAGTTAATGCTGAAATGAGTTAGGACTTTGGAGAACTGTTGGCAAGGCATAATCGTGTTTTGAAATGTGAGAAAAATGGATTTGGGAGGGCCAGGGGTGGAATAATACGGTCTGGCTCTGTGTGTCCACGCCACATCTCATCTTGAATTGTAATTTAAATCTTAATCCCGACATGTTGTGTCATAGTCTTGCCGGGTTCCCTAGGGACACACAGGAGATATAAGTGGGTGAGGGTAGGGAGCGCCGAGGGAGAAGAAGAGGGGCGCCCGGTCAGGATTCCCCGGGCAGAGGCATCCTCCCGTGTGCCTCACACACTTAGACCCTCCCCACGCGCCCAAGGGTCTTGGGAATCACCTGTGGTGCTGGTGGTGGTGCTGGTGATGGGGCGCTCAGGGGGGTGGCCTCCAGCCAGATGACGGTAAGAGGTGGGGATCACAGGTACCACCCAGCAGGCTGGCTCTCGAGGGTGAGGGGTCACATAGCACTCATGCCCAGGCATACACCAGGACACACGCTCACCCTGGTGAGAGGGCCTGGGGCTCACGCGGTGCCAATGCCCTTCACCAGACGACATCTGGGAGCACGTTCAGGGAGGCAGCACCCTAAGCGACCCCCCAGCAGGGCTTGGCACAGAGCCAAGGCCTCCCTGGCAAAACCTGCCATCGGACATGCAGCCCTGAGCCACGGGCACCCTTAGAAGCCCTGACCCCAAGCCAGTGCCAAATGTGAGCGGAGCTGAGGGTGGCTGGACAGGAGCCAATTAGTCCTACGCCTCCAAAGCCAAAAATGGTGGCACTTAGCCTTATTACCATTTCTACCAAAGCAACGATTGTACGTTCACTCGCTCCGCCAGTATTCCCTGAGCACCGGCTGCGTCCAGCCACGTCCTCGGAGCTGGCAGAGCTGCGAAAGCGAGGGCAGAAAACAGGAGCAGCCCTCAATCCCGAGCACCCGCTCTGCCCACACCTGGTCTCAACCCACTCTGTCTACACCTGGTCCTCACAGGGAAGCTCAGGAGTTTCAATCCACTCTGCCCACACCTGGTCTCAACCCACTCTGTCTACACCTGGTCCTCACAGGGAAACTCAGGAGTTTCAATCCACTCTGCCCACACCTGGTCTCAACTCACTCTGTCTACACATGGTCCTCACAAGGAAACTCAGGGGAGCCCAGGGAAATCCCCACCGATGAGGAAACTGAGGGTCAGACAGAGGGGCTGCCCAAGGTCTGTTCCACGGCAAGTTGGGCTCCCCCATTCCCCATGATTCTGAAACCCCAAGATTCTGAAACTCCATGCTGCCCTAGACGCAGAGGCCACTCCTTGCCCCTGCTGAGGAGGAAGAGTCCAGTGGGCCTTAGGGCCCCGTGGGTGTCCAGCCCATCAAGATGGCATGGGCACCTGGGAGAGTGAGGTGGGACCAGAGCTTGGCTGACGGGGCCCGCCGGAGACGGCTGTCTGCTCAAAGCCTTTCTCTTCCTGTGCTGAGCTCCGAGGAGGAAGTCAAGTAATTGCAGTAACAAGGCTGGGTGTTCACAGCAGCCCTTCCACTGCTCCCTTCTCCAGGCGAGGAGGTGCACGGAGGTGACGGATCGTGCCCAGGTCCCAGAGGGAGGGGGAGGCCAAGCTGGGCTCTAAGCCTGCGCCAGCCAGGCTCCGGGTGCGAGTTCCTAGCTAGGACCTCAGCCACGTGCATGACAGCCGTCAGGGGATGGGGGGAGCTCATGCAGCCCGGTCTTGTCCCCAGAGCCCAGAACCAGGTGGCCAATGAGCCAGAAGCTTCGCCCTGCCCCCACATTGCCAGCGGAGGCCTGACCCACAGGCAGGCCACCCACCACAGCCCCAGGACAGAGTGACAGAAGAGGAGGTCGGCCAGGAGAGCCACCAGAGACTCGGTCTACACCCAGGGGCTCACGAGGTGACTACCAAGGTGCAGCTGGCAGCAAGGCCTCATCCTGCATGGACCTCGGAAAGGAACCTTCTGGACTTCATTCAGCATGAGCTGGGTTTGAGAGACAGAGTCTCGCTATGCTGTGCAGGCTGGTCTCGAACTCCTGGGCTCAAGTGAGCCTCCCCGCTCTGCCTCCCAAAGTGCTGGCATTACAGGCATGAGCCACCGCACCCGGCCTTTACTGATTGATTGATTCTGACTTTTAGGAAGACAAGATTCACTGAGATGAGGCCCCCTGGCTGCTCTCACTAATATCCTACCTCAGCATCCTGACCGTTTCCCCATCCACAAGTCCACCTGGGAAACTGCTCCAGGATCGCGAGGACTCCAGCGGGGACGGCCAGGAGGAGGCGGGATTCTCACTCCTGGGACAGACACGCAGCTCAGACTGGCGGCGAATGGAGGGCCAGAGTGGGCAGGGATGGGGTGGCTCTGGAAGCCGCGCTCTGCCCTGACACCACGGCTCTCTCTCCACCCCCGCCCCATCCTCGATCTCTCGCCACCGTCTCTCGCTCACTCTCTCTCCTGTCTCTCACTCTCCCGTGTCTCTGTCTCTGTCTCTGCTTCTCTTTTTCACGTCTCCGCCTCTCAGCTCAGTTTCTCCATCTGGTGCCAACCTAGCCATCCTGGTCTCAAGCACGCAGCCTCCTCCACCAGAGAGAGGCCGACCCTCTCATCAGTGCCCCTGCGGCACTTCCCACGGGCTTCCGACCTCGACTCCAGGGTGCCCTCTCTGCTGCCACTGGCTGGTTGGGTTAGACCCTCCTCTGTTTGCTCACTTGTCATCTAGAAGCCGGGGCGGGGGAGGGCACTCATCCAGGCGGGACCATGGGGTCACGTGCTGCGGGTTCCCAGAGATGCTGAGTTGGACCCAAGGGGTCGACTTTGGGCTCAGGTTCCTCTCCGGGGCGTCGTGAGGTCCCTCTTCTGCGTCGGCGGTGGGGATGAGAGCAGCGGGTGTGTAGAAACTCGGGTGGTGCCAGTCCCCCTGTGGTCAGCCCCTCCCGCCCCTCCCCCACCCCCAGGACAAGAGGACTCCAGGGCTGGGACGAGAGGCTGGAGGCTGGGGGCTCTGGGATTCCTGCCTCCCCGGAGCCCCAGCGCAGCACGCCTGCCCTGCCGGCCTCTCCGGGCTTTCACAGCGGTGCAGTGGCCTGCCTGGTCCTGCTGCACAGGGACCCCCTCCCCTGGGACCCCGGGTCTGTGACATCTGCCCCCCCCGCCCACCACCAGAAGGTGCTCCAGCCCCAAAGACTGGCACCCCCCCACCAAGGAGGTAGCTCTACCCCTAGGGGCGAAGTCAGCTCAGAGATCCCACCTAAGCCCGGAAGCTGCACGGGGTCGGGGTCTGCTTCCCCCATGCGAGGGTCTCAGCAGCTCCACGGACTTTGCCCCTTGCAGGGGCACTTGAGGCCCCGGTTGCAGTCCTGCTGGCAGGACAGGCGCATGTCAGCCCCGGCCCCTCCTCGAGTCTCCTGGGTCCCGCATCTCCGGACTGACTTGGCCTGCCCCCACCAGGGTCTCCCGGCACCTTCTTCGCCCTGGGAGCGAAGCCGCTCACCCAGTCTGGCTCCCACCCGATCCGGTGCCCACATCTTTCCGGCTCGCCTCTCCCCTCTCCGTCGTAGCCCCGGAGCTCCAGCCCCACCCTCTCATCCCAGCCCTGGAGGCCCCGTGTCCTGGCCTGTGGGTGGGGGAGGAGCAGGAGGGGCTGAGCACAGGGGCATTCGCACCATCCTCATTTCTACACATCCACCAGCTTTCACCCCGCCACCGACGCAGAAGCGGGACCTCACGACGCCCCGGAGAGGAACCTGAGCCCAAAGTCGACCCCTTGGGTCCAACTCAGCATCTCTGGGAACCCGCAGCGCAGTCAAAGCCCCGAGTCCCTGGGGCGTCGGCTCCTCCCCTTTCCCAGAGCTCAGGACCTCTGGCTGCTCCTGCCAGGGACTTGGTGGGCTGTGCCCTGAGGGTCCCAGTGCGGGGTCCCAGTGTGTGCTCATCTGAGTGTGAGCTCCTCTGACTGTGATCTCATGTGTGCACTCCTCTGAGTGTGTGCTCATCTGAGTGTGAGCTTGAGTGTGTGCTGCTCTGTGTGCTCATCTGAGTGTGTGCTCCTGAGTGTGCACTCCTCTGAGCGTGAGCTCCTCTGAGTGTGCACATCAGCATGCCTGGCATCTGATCAGTCCAGGCCTGCTCCTCTAGGTGTGTGCTCCTCTGAGTGTGTGCTCCCGAGTGTGCGCTCCTGAATGTGCACTCCTCTGAGCGTGAGCTCCTCTGAGTGTGCACATCAGCATGCCTGGCATCTGATCAGTCCAGGCCTGCTCCTCTAGGTGTGTGCTCCTCTGAGTGTGTGCTCCCGAGTGTGTGCTCCTGAGTGTGCACTCCTCTGAGCGTGAGCTCCTCTGGGTGTGCACATCAGCAGGCCTGGCATCTGATCAGTCCAGGCCTGTTCCTCTAGGTGTGTGCTCCTCTGAGAGTGTGCTCCCGGGTGTGTGCTCCTGAGTGTGCACTCCTCTGAGCGTGAGCTCCTCTGGGTGTGCACATCAGCAGGCCTGGCATCTGATCAGTCCAGGCCTGCTCCTCTAGGTGTGTGCTCCTCTGAGAGTGTGCTCCCCTGAGTAAGCAGCTCCTCTGAGTATGCAATGCTCTGAGTATATGAGTGTGTGCTCCCCTGAGTGTGTGCTCCTCTGAGTATGTGAGTGTGCACTCCTCTGAGTGTGTGCTCCTCTGAGTGTGCACTCGATTGTGAGCTCCTCAGAGTGTGTGCTCCTCTTAGTGTGAGCTCCTCTGAGTGTGAGGACTCTCTGAGTGTGCACCCGAGTGTGAGCTCCTCTGAGTGTGAGCTCCTCTGAGTGTGTGCTCCTCTTAGTGTGAGCTCCTCTGAGTGTGAGCCCCTCTGAGTGTGCACTCCCGAGTATGAGCTCCTCTGAGTGTGTGCCCCTCTGAGTGTGAGCTCCTCTGAGTGTAAGCCTCTGAGTGTGCATGCCTCTGAGTGTGCACTCGGGTGTGAGCTCCTGAGCGTGCACCCTCTGAGTGTGCACTCGGGTGTGAGCTCCTCTGAGTGTGCACCCCTCTGAGTGTGCACTCGAGTGTGAGCTCCTCTGAGTGCACGCCCCTCTGAGTGTGCACATCCGCAGGCCTGGCCTGTCACTGGGCGGCAGTCTGGGGCCGGTCCACCTTGGCTTTGGTACCGACCTCTTGGCTATGAATGGCGCCAACACTAACGGCCCCCAGGCCACGATTCTCCGCCCAGAGAATTGATGAAGCAGAATCGACTCCTGGTAGCGTCTCCATCAATTAGAGCCTGTGCCCTGCTTTTCCTGTCTCACTTATCGTCTCTTCTGTAACTGCAAAATCAAAACGGTTCTGTTCAGCATTGATGAGGACATGGGACCCCGTGTAAACACCCTCCTCCTCTGTCACGCATCCTTCAGAAAGTCCCCAAGATAAATGCCCCGTGTTCCCGTAACACAGATGAGAATCCCATCTGGCAAGGGCACTGGTGCGCTCCCAGTGACTGCCACCAGCAGCAGAGACCCTCAGGCGGTGGGGCCTTCCTGGCGCCTGCGGGGGAGAGGGATGTCGCCTCTGCCAAGGACCCTGTGCCCCTCCTACTGCCTGATCCATAGGCCTCAGAATAACAGGTCCTCCAGATCCCAGCCTGTTTCACTCTGTTCTGCGCCCCTGGGCCTGTGTCAGCCACAGCTCTCCAGAAGAACAGGACCACTGGGAGAGGCCTGTGGCTAAGACATTGATTTCACAGAACTGGCTTGTGCAATTGTGGGTTCCGCTGGACATGTCTGAAACAGGGTGAGCAGCAGGCTGGAAACTGGTGGGGACCGACGCTGCCATCTTAAGACAGAATTTTTCCTCTGGGAAGTCTGTGTTGCCCACCAGGCCTTGCACTGATTAGAAGAGGTCCCGCTTATTAGGGAGGTATCTCCCTCACTTAAAGCCGATGGGTGATGATGTTAACCACACCTGCGGTGCAGCCCATGCAGCACCCAGTGAAGCTGTGCTGGGATGTCGGTGCTGCAGCCTCCCCAAGCCAAGCCGACCATCCTGGGCTAGAAGCTCCCTGAAGGCAGGGTCTGGCCTGTGACGTAGTGGCTTTCACACCCCGGCCTGGCACAGGGGACCTGGGGTTACTCTGGTCTTGTCTCTGCCCTGAGATGCCAGCACCTGCCCCGCGCTGGGGGAGGCGGGAGGCTCAGGGTGGGGGATGGTGCAGGGGAGACCGCATTATGGGGTAGAGTTGGAGGGCGCAGCAGTGTGCCTGGACAGCTGGCAGGACAGACGGGGCCTCCACTGCTGAGGACCTGGGGCTCAGACGGACCCTTCAATACTCCACGTCCACCGGCTGCCGCGGGGGCAGGTTAGGGGCAGCCACGTGGCCTTGCTCAGCCTTCCACACTCACCACGGCTCCAGACCCCAAGTCTAGCTGCCTCCTCAGCATGTCCAAGTGGCTGATGGAGACACGTAAAGTGATAAAACCCAACCGTCCGTCTCCGGCCCATCGTCCCTCTTTTCTCAGAAAAAGGCGTCGGCCCTCGCTGTCACCACCGCCATCCCGTGCACCCAGTGGGGCCCTCAGCAAACCCTGCCAGCTTTCCCTCAGCAGGCAGATGAGACTAAAAGCTTCCACGGCGCCTTGGCCCACCTGCACCTCTGTCACCAGGCCATTGGCCACCCCCGCTCCAGCCCTGGTCAGCTCCATCAGCCAGAGGCTGCTGTAGAACATCTTGGGACCTGGGCCTGGCTCCCACCCCTCCCGTGGCCCCAGCGTGTGCTCCAGGACACCCTCAAGCTGCCGGCCCACCTTTCCAGCCTCCACCCTGCTGGTCCCTTGGTGGGAGCTCAGTCACATCATTCCCCCAGTGGGCGGTCCTGGATGCCCCTACCACCACACAGAGCTCCCGCCCCTGCACCGGAGCCCTGCCTGGTTGTCCAGGAACATTTCCCTACCAAGGTCAAGCACACAGGGCAGGACCCACCACAGTTGCTCATGGCAGCGTCTCCATGCCCCACGGTTTGTTGATGAGGAACTGACTGGTGCTCCCAGAATAATTCCCTCCGAACCCAGAGCGGCGTGGTGGGTGAAGCCCCTGGATGGGAGCTCACGCAGGCCCTTAGGGTGCGGCCTGCATTTCAGCTCCCACAGCTAAGCCGTGAGATCCTCCCCTGGGCCACAGACACATGGCGAGGGCAGGTTCCCATGCTGTAGGAAGCGTTGCTTCGCCCTGAGAGGCATGGGGAATGGACTCCTTAGATTAAAAAGAAGAAAAGCAACCTACAGAATTGTAGAGCAGATGGGACGAAACCTCTCAGGAGAAAGTGGCTTCAAGTGATGGGGATGCACGGTGTCTTCTCCATCACCACGTCTGGCATATTCCAAGGACAAACAGAGGCTGTGTGGGTAAAGATGCCAGCTGAGGGCCCAGGATGGGACACGTTCAGCTCCCAAGGGCAGAATGACAGCCATGAAATGAAACACGTCAAATCTGGCACAACCCTTGGCTCCATAATGACACAAAACAAATAAACACGTCACTGAGCACCACTGGAGGTGGGCAGGCTGCCCGTCGGTAACTCTGAAAAATGTATCATAAGTGATATTTCAGAGTAACCAGATAAGTGATGAGAGAAAATTCTCCCTTATATAACTGCAGCAGATAAATGACTAAGAAAACAATGAATTGGAAAAAAAATCACTGTGTAACTTCTTATAAAATAATAAATTTGGGCAACGATTATCAACTGCCACCACCTCACCCAATAAATCAATCTCAGCATCACTGAGAGTAAAGTTTGCAAAAAGGTTCCCATAGAAATGGGTGTGAGCCCCAGGACTCAGCTTCCAGCTGCACGTGTGTGGATCTGACACTCAACAGCAACCGAAGGCTTTCAGAGCTGAGCCACCAGGCAGCACCACAGGGCCCAGCCAGACCACGGGGTGCTGCACACAGGGGCAGATCTAAGTAACACTGCAAAGGTTTGAAAATGAAACACACATTTAAATCATGGCCCACAGAAGGCTGGTCAGAATGTGCAGCCAGGATCTAACCTGGTGTATTTCTTGCTGAGGTAAATTAAAACAAAATATCCATAAGATTTAAAGAAGATCCAGAGTCTCACAATTTCGTATTCAAAATGACCAGGTAGAATCCAAAAATACTCAATATGTAAAGAACCAGGAAAGTCTGAGAAATTCTCAAGGTGAAAGACAATCGACAGATATCACCCCCCAAGAAGACCCAGTTGTTGGAATTATCACACCTTTTTTTTTTCTTTTTGAAACAGTCGTGCTCTGTCACCCAGAGCTCATCGCAGCCTCCACCTCCCAGGCTCAAGCAATTCTCCCACCTCAGCCTCCTAAGTAGCTGGGACTACAGGTGTGTGCCACCATGTCCGGCTAATTTTTAAATTTTTTTGGTAGAGACAGGGTCTCACTATGTTGCCCAAGCTGGTGTCAACCTCCTGGGCTCAAGCAATCCTCCTGCTCTGGCCTCCCAAAGTGCTGGGATTACAGACATGAGTCACTGTGCCTAGTCCTATCTCACAGATTTTAAAGCAATTATTATAACCATGCTCTAAGAAGTAAAGGAAAACACTCTTGAAAAGAATGGAAAGTTTGAAAGTCTCATCACAGAAAGAGAAGCTATAAAAAGAATCCAATGGAAACTTTAGAACAGAAAAATACAATAACCAAATGTGGGAAGTAGAAAAGTTCCTCTTCAAAGTTTCCTTTCTTGTTAAAGAGGAAATCATAACTATTAGAAATAATAGTTCGTTTTAAAGACTTTCTTCAAAGCTTCCTTGCTTTTTGCTAATAACTTTTTGTTAAGCCCTATCCCATGTAGCTGTTAGCCATGCTCACAGGCACATAGTACCTTCTATGTCCTTGTACTTTAACCAAGATATTTATGCTCTTAATTTTCTTTTTTTTTTTTTGAGATGGAGTTTTGCTGTTGTTACCCAGGCTGGAGTGCAATGGCGTGATCTCAGCTCACCGCAACCTCCGCCTCCTGGGTTCAGGCAATTCTCCTGCCTCAGCCTCCTGAGTAGCTGGGATTACAGGCACTCGCCACCGTGCCCAGCTAATTTTTTGTATTTTTAGTAGAGACAGGGTTTCACCATGTTGACCGGGATGGTCTCGATCTCTTGACCTTGTGATCCACCCGCCTCGGCCTCCCAAAGTGCTGGGATTACAGGCGTGAGCCACTGCGCCCGGCCTTATGCTATTAATTTTCTAAGTCTGTTCGCAAGCAACTTTCTGTCCCCTCTTCATTTGGACTTCCTCTTTTTCCTTTGTTCTCCATTGCCTTTACCTGTTCAAGAAAGTTTGAAGTTATCAGCCAATCAGGTTCAGTTTTAGATTGTGAGGTCTGACTCCAACCAACAGAGATCAGACACAGCAGTAAGGACGACCCCAGATGAGTAAAGGATAAATATGCCTGCTTTTCCTTTGTTTGTTGTACTCTTGTGGCAAGATGGCTAAGGGGAGCACCCTTTCTGCAGGAAGTGAAGATTGCCTTGCTGAGAGATCCTCTGTCCCGGTGCTGACTTTTCTTTGCAGCACCCAGCATCTGTTTCCAACACCAAAATTTAAAATTCACTAGATGAGTTCAGAAGAAGAATGGAAATGATAAGGAGGAAAATAATTCTGAAATTTTAGATGGAGCAATAAAAATTATCCAGTCTAATAAAAGAGGAAAAAAGATTCTTAAAAAGATAAACAGCTGGCTGGGCATCAGTGGCTTATGCCTGTAAACCCAGCACTTTGGGATACTGTGATGGGAGGATTTGTGAGGCCAGGAATTTGAGACCAATCTGGGCACTATAGCAAAACCCTGTCTCTACAAAAATTTAAAAATTAGCCAGGTGTCGTGGTGCATGCTTATAGTCCCAACTACTCAGGCTGAGGTGGGAGGATTGCTTGAGCCCAGGAGTTCAGGGCTACAGTGAGCCGAGGTCACACCACTGCACTCCAGCATGGGCAAAAGACTAAGACCCTGTCTCAAAACAAATAAATGAAATAAAATAAAATAAAATAAACAGAGCCCCAGGGTCCTACTAAGACCCATGCTAGGAAATGGTCTAACTTTTGTGTCATTGGAGTCCCAGAAGGAAATGAGAAAATGAAGAGAAACATTTAAAGAAATAGAGTGCAAAATCTGCTGAAAAGTCAAACATTTATAGATCAAGAAGCTCAGTGAACTTCAGAGAGGATAAATGCAGAAAAATCCATACCCAGAAACATCAAAATCAAACTACCAAAAACGAAAGACAAAGAAAGTGTGCCTCGGAAGCAGCCAGAGAAGAATGGTGCATAGCATGAGGGAAACACAGATCTGAAAGCCAGTGGGTTTCCCGTTAGACAGCATGGACGCTTCAGGCTGTCAGCCAATCCTGTTAAGTGTGAGAAGAAACTAGTTGTCAACCAAGAAGTCTATGTACAGCAAAAAATATCCTTCAAGAATTAGGTAAACTAAAGACGTTCTCAAATGAAGGGGAAAAAAGAGAATTTCTTCACTGCAGATCTGCTCTAAAAGAGATGTGAGGCCGGGCACAGTGGCTCACACCTGTAAGCTCAGCACTTTGGGGGGCCGAGGCAGGTGGCTCACACCTGTAAGCTCAGCACTTTGGGGGGCCGGGCACAGTGGCTCACACCTGTAAGCTCAGCACTTTGGGGGCCGAGGCAGGTGGCTCACACCTGTAAGCTCAGCACTTTGGGGGGCCGGGCACAGTGGCTCACACCTGTAAGCTCAGCACTTTGGGGGGCCGAGGCAGGTGGCTCACACCTGTAAGCTCAGCACTTTGGGGGGCCGAGGCAGGTGGCTCACACCTGTAAGCTCAGCACTTTGGGGGGCCGAGGCAGGTGGCTCACTTGAGGTCAGGAGTTGGAGACCAGCCTGGCCAACATGGTGAAATCCCATGTCTACTAAAAATAATAATTTTAAAAAATTAGCTGGGCATGGTGGTGAATGCCTGTAGTCACAGCTACCTGGGAGGCTGAGGCAAGGGAATTGCTTGAAACTGGGAGGCAGAGGTTGCAGTGAGCCAAGATGGCACCATTGTACTCCAGCCTGGGTGACAGAGAGAGACTCTGTCTCAAGAACCAAAATAAATAAACATTAAAGATAAAAATAAAAACAGAAAAATATTAGATAAATGAAATCAGAAGCTGACTCTTTGAAAAAGTCAGTAAAATAGATAAGACTGATGAAGAAAAAAGAGAAGATGCAGGTGAGCAGTTACAGGCATGACAGAGGGCTATCACCACAGGGCCCACAGGCATTGAAAGGGAACCAAGGGAACACACCATGCGCAGATTCAGCAGGAGACTGGATCAACTGGAAACCCACAAGCTACCAAGATTCACTCAAGACCTAATAACCCGAACTGCCCTCTCTCCAGTGAAGCAGTTGAATCCACACTTAATAACCTCCCCAAAAAAGAAAACTCCAGGTCCAGATAAATTCGCTGGTGAATCTTACAAAATATTTAAAGATAAAACAACTCCAATTCCATAACATTTAATCAAAAAATAAAGGTCTGAGTGACACTTTCAACTCATTTTATGAGGCCAGTATTACCCTAATACCAAAACAAGACAAAGACGTCGCAAGGAAAGGAAGTACAGGGCACAGCCTCCCAGGAACACAGACGCATAAGCGCAGCGTGACCAAGTGGGGTTTATCCTGAGGACACCAGGCTGTTCAACGTCAGAGCGACTGTTATCACAACCCACCACGCTGACAGACAAAAGAAGAGAAAACACACAATCCTACGGACACGGAAAAACGTGACAAAATGCAACATCTCTTTATGATTTTACAAATTTCTCAGAAAATGAAGACTAGAAAGGAACTTCCTTAACCTGGAGCTGTTGTAAATTGTTTTTTTTTTTTTTTGAATCTTCAGTATTTAGTGGCTGGTCGCAGGTGCATAGAGATTGACATAGACTTAGCTTCTTCAGACTGTTTTCTCTGACCTTGCTGACTTAGGAGTCGTAGGTAATTTTTCCTTGGGATTTTCTACGTAGATGATCATATCATCTGTATGCAGGGTTAGCTTTATTTTTTCCTTTCCAGTATGTTTACATTTTATTCTTTTTCTTGCCTGAAATATTTACAGGTGAAGCAACTTAATGTCTGAAGATTTTAAGATTCCAGAAAAAAAGGTGTGGCTTTGGATAGACAAAACCACATTGACGGCCGGGCGCGGTGGCTCACGCCTGTAATCCCAGCACTTTGGGAAGCTCAGGCGGGCGGATCATGAGGTCAAGAGATCGAGACCATCCTGGCCAACATAGTGAAACCCCATCTCTACTAAAAATACAAAAACTAGCTGGGCGTGGTGACGTGTGCCTGTAGTCCCAGCTACTAGGGAGGCTGAGGCAGGAGAATTGCTTGAACCCGGGAGGCGGAGGTTGCAGTGAGCCGAGGTCGAGCCACGGCACTCCAGCCTGGCGCCTGGCGATGGAGCGAGACTGTCTCAAAAAACAAACAGAAAACACCACATTAACACCGAAATGCTGATGGATGTTGCATCTGGGTGGCAGATGCCGGGAAGCTGATCTTACTCTGCCCTGTATTCCTGTATTTTTGTGTAAGTTTGAAATATTTAATAGTGGAGGGCACTTTTTAACCTATTACCACCCACAAAACTACCGAAACAGCTGAGCAAATGGAAAAAAGACAGAGTTCACAACAAATGAAGATACATGGCCAATATTCACGGAGAAAAACGCTCCTTCTCACTGGTGTCCACAGAAATGGCAAACGCCACAGAGGGAGGCGGGGACGCCCACCCCGTGAGATGGTACCCACGTCAGTGACGCTGGAAACACCACCCAGCCTTAGGAAGTCCCTCCCCTTAACCCAACACGTCACTTCTGGTGTCTCCCAAAGACAGACTCAAAGTCTAAACAAGAGTGTACGCGGCAGAGCGTCCCAGGCACAGAAAGCCGGACTGCCCAGGCGAACAGACTGATGCCTCAGGCCCACCGTGCGTTGGGGTCGTGCGGGTCAGTAGCGCTCGTGTTACGACGTCCGCTGTGACAACGGGGACTGTCTGGGATACAAGGGGGCCAGCACGCAAGGCTGTGGATGCAGCACCAACATTCATGTTTCCAAAACACAGAAAATGAGACGAGAGGGCAACAGGCGAGGTGTGAGCTGGGCCACCGCTGTGCCGTGGGTTACGGGAGATGCTCTTTCTCCTCTGTGCTTTTTCATGAACACACGTTACTTTGATCACTAGAAAAGGCAATGGCTGTCACGATAACCGTGAGAGCAGGACGCCCCTCGTCCCTGGCGCGGTTCAGCCAGGTGGCATCCTCGTTACAGCTGGAAACAGACACTAGCCCCACCAGCCTCTGCCACTGGGGTCCTGCGGGTGTGGCCCTGGGTTTCTCTGCTCACATTCCCTTATCCATCCCCAGCCCTGAGCTGCCTCCCACATCCGCCGTGTTGGGGAGGTGGGGATGGGACAGGGGGCCTCACCCCGTGGCATTCTCAGCGTGATGACAGATGGGCGCCTGGGAAGGCCTGGGAGGACCCTGGGTGATGTAAGGAGGCATCCTTTGGTGACGCAGCCACAGGACATATCTCCAGCATTTGAGCCCAGGGCACATCAGCAAAACTAAGTTTGGTAATTGCCTGGGTGAGGTGGAGGCTTCTGTAGTTCCAGTTACCGGGGAGGCTGAAGCGGGAGGATCATTTGAGCCTGGCAGTTCCGGGCTGCAGTGAGCCCAGACGGCGCCCATGGACTACAGCCCAGGCGACAGAGTGAGACCCTATCTCAAAAGACAAACAAATGCAAGGTATTGGCCCAGGACTTCGGGAGGCTGAGGTAGGACGATTGCTTGAGCCTGGGAGGTTGAGGCTGCAGTGGGCCAAGATCTCTCGGCTGCACTCCAGCCTGGGTGACAGAGTGAGCCCGTCT